>NW_024349519.1:9675542-9814726 GCF_902729225.1 Pteropus medius | reverse complement strand
AGAACGCTAAATAACATGAAGGGAAAAATGGTGTGTTTATTTACTGACCAGAACTTTTTTTTTACTTCTCCCAAATTCAGGGTCCTATTATGAGTCTTTCCTGCTAAAAGGTACCAAGTATAAATGGAAAAAATAGATAGATAGAAAGATAGATAGATAGATAGATAGATAGATAGATAGATAGATAGATGTAAGTTAGCCTTCAGTTAATGAATTTACCCAGAAAGTGTTCAAATTTTGATTAAAAATGTGTTTTGTTGTTGTTTTTTTCATAATGAATCTTCCTTGCCAAAAAAACAATAGTAATAAACCTTAGCTCATTGTCTACTTTTGACAAACACTCAGGTGCCTACAATCATTATACATATTAAGATTAATACATATTCCTAGGTAATTTACTTATTCTGCTGGGTAACTTTTTCGACTTGATTTAAGGCAGTGGATTTTCATAGCAAAATTTCTTTTGCTCATAATCTGACAAACAAGGAAAACAGCTAATTGAGCTGAAAGGTCTAACACTCTTGAGCTCCTTAACTATCAAGTGCTGCCCACACAATTGCTCCTAGTCTTGATTCCTTGTTTAGCCAGGTAGCCTTAACTTATTTAAAACCATAACAGTTTGACCTTTTCATGTAACAATATCTGTAACTTCTCTTTAAAACAAAAAGAATCCTCACTGTTCACACAAAAGAAAGTTAACAATGCAGGGCTCTAACAGTGGAGATCTAGTTAGAGCCACCGAGCTTATTGAGTGGAAGAGGGAGGGACATTAAGAAACGGTTCATCAAAGATGGCAGCCAGTCAGTAAAGTCATAAAGCACAGTGCAGGAGCTTTCATCAGTCATACACCTATTAGTTTAGTGTTCACTATTACCAAAGCAACCAAGAGGTTTTGAGTTTCATATATGAGTGCTATTTTCAACAGTGTCATTTATTATGCAACTTAGAATACTTGGAGATCTTCACCTTAAATAGGGATTCAGGTTAAAGTACAGAAACAAATCTTCATAAAATCTTGGTCACAACTGCCTAACCTTCTGTCCTTTCCTATCTGCATTGCCTTGCTGTTTCTAAATATCTTAATTTTATTGGTGTTGTATCTGCCTAGTACCAATATTAATGAGACAGTGTGGATTATATTAGAGTTCAGTTAAAGGACACTACTCCCCACCACACACACACACTTCTGCTTTATTTTTTCCTTCCTTCCTTCCTTCCTTCCTTCCTTCCTTCCTTCCTTCCTTCCTTCCTTCCTTCCCTCCTTCTTTTCCTCCCTCCCTTCCTTTTTATTTTTGTTATTTCTTCTTCAGGCATCATGTGTTTGGACCTGAGAAGTAGCATAGATGCAAAGTTGATTTTTAATGAAAACTTACTGTACCTGAGGGAAAAATACGCCTTTTAAAAAAGTACCTCAGAACATCTTCCTCTATTGCCTCATCAATTTTGTTGGCAGTACAGGGAATTCAGCAGTAAGTTTGTCTCTGTGTAACTATAGGGCAGTAATGCTTACTGACAGCACAGTACTGCATTTTTGCTCCCTTACTCTGTATTTGTGACCTGATGAAAGGCCGAGTCACAGAGAACACATTTATTTCTTCCAATATAAAGTTTTTGAACTCTATTATATATGAATTTTATTTCAGTTCCTTTATGTTAGCAGAGTGGGAAATCTTCATTTAGAAATACCAATTCTATAAAAACTTTAATTTTAGCAAAGCTTTGACAAGAAGATATAGAAACTTGAAAATAAATGTCTAATTTTCAGCACATAATTAGATAATAGTCCTTCAGCAATGAGAGAGAATTCCATGCATTTACACTGTGGCATCATTTAGTAGAATTTAAATGGAGCCATATCTATATTTATAGGCATTTAAAATGAATGAATATGTGTAGCATTGATAACATCAATGCCTGTAGAGAAACATGAGGATTCAAAAGGAAACTGAAAAATTGAAGAACTAGTGAAAATCAAAAAGAACAAACCTCAGTAAGACCAGCCGAAGACGAATAGGCGGGTGGAAAGGACTGCGGAAACACAATAAAACCCTGGCTAATTATTGCAAACAGTGGGCAAAGATTAAAAGTAACTAGCAAGGTTACCAGGTTGTTTTTAAAAAGTAAGCACAATTACCAAACTGAAAAGATTAGCATGCAGAAGTGCTCTTTCTTACTGAGGATTTTTCTTCATTAGAACATAAAATAAAAAGGAGCGATACACTGTTTTTGGCCTGAGTGCGCAGGGGCACACAGGGCCCTCAGATTAAACTTTCCAGGCTCCTGATTCATCACATCCCTTTCATGTATTCAGTTTTGTCTTGATAAGAGGGATTTGGATAACTTCAAGAAAATAAAGTTATTAAATAAGAAAAGACCTATTTAGAAAGATTATACTTTAGCCTAAGGAAAAAGGTACACTAGTGATCTGAAGAAAATTTAATAAACGGTTAGTGCCAGCTATAGATATCAGCACTAAAACCCGAATAAGAAAAACAAAGTCTTCAGTGTGAAGAATTTATATTAATTTCTAGAAAACAGATTCTTAGCAGTGGAAAATTAATCATCGAAATTGATAATTATAAGGAAGATTTGATTTTTTAATTAAATGTTATTGGTCGTCTAGTAAGGATTAAGTGGCAAGATACGATAATGTATTATCATTCTAGAATTTCATAATCCAATGATTCCTTTATTTTAAGTTTAAAGATGAAGTTATTTTGTTTAGTCCTAAAATATTTTATTAGTCATAAAATATTTTATTCCTTGAAAATAAGATAGCAATCTTAATTTTTCCAAAATATTTGGTAAAAAGCAAACATGATTTTGGGTATTTTTTCTTGCAGCTGCATTTCATAATATCTTTGAAGCTGTCCAGATTGTAGTAATTTAATATAAAAAGCCTCAATTGTCAGAGTCCAAGCAGTGAGAGAGAAACCAACAGCTTCAAGAATACTTTAGAAATAGGAGGTATGCAATCCCATAGTGGGTAAATGCCTCTCAAACCTTGTTTTCTTAAAAGAATCATCAATAAATTATTTCCTTTTTCCTTGCTCTGGAAAATATTCTGGAACATCTTAAGTCGTTCTGTTTTAAACAAGCATGAAGCATCATCGATCAAGAAAACTATAAATGTGAACATTTCCTGGTATTCTGCATTAAATAAAATCAGTAATTCTCGAGTGGTAATTACAAACGATGAAAAAGAAATAAAATATGTTTTATACGAGGTTTAGAATGGCAAGCTTAATGTATAATCGTTCTAATCAATAGCCAAAAGACATAATCTGTCTCTCAGAAAGACACATCAGGGGAAACTGATTTCTGGTAAGCAACTACTGGTTTCAACCGAAGGATGCCGCAAATGCATTAATATTGTAGATATAAAGTAGGATTAGATTCAAAAGGAACTCTTAGGATAAGGTTTACAATTTTAAAAATTTGCCCTCCGACTTTTTGTTTGTTTATAAACCAGAGTGGTTTGAAAATAGTGCTTGTATTTAAGATTGCAAAATTTACAAGAATGTTTTCACATAAATGGAACATAATTCTTCAAAAAACTGTTGAACTGGAGGTGTGATAGGTAGTATGATCAGTGCTATTATTGGCATAATTTTTACCTTAAAATCAATTTCTATGGACATACAAGACCAACCTAGCCTCCCGAGTGATCTTTTCCATTGTCTGTAATAATGCTCTCAGATGAGTTGTGTCTGTAATTAAATTTATCTTTATTTAAATGCTAACTGCCACTGACCCTGGTATATTGCATTTATAGTCTGATTCTGTTATAATAACATCTGAAAGATTTCATTTAGACATCTCTTCCGTCCTACTCAAAATATCACAGAAATGGATATTTATTATTAAAATAAGTTCTTCAATTGAGGGTTTTCCAGAAATAATACCCTACTTGTGAAGAAGAGCAGCAATTAACTGCCTTTAGTGTAAGGGTGTGAGTGCATAAAAGAATGCTGTGTAAAATGTTTGCATGAGATATTTCGCATCATGTAAGCTTTCCCATATTCATAATATGAACACTATAGAAGTCTTATTTTCCTGTGATTTCTCCATTAGGAATGTAAGGAGATTGGTACCTATATCTGATCTCCTTTCCATATTGAAATGCATGGCTCTAATCCTCAGTGTATTTTTATACCCTTCCTCTGGAGTTATTTAAAATTTGTCTTATTTAAAGTAATGTTTAGATAAACCGTTGAGCCAGATAATTTCTGTGATCGGAATTTAATTGCTCTATAACATTGGTTGAGAACACATTTTAACTTTTTTTCTTTCAGAATTCTCTGATCATTATGGTTCTCTAATGAAAACACTGAGAAGAAAATTTGATGCATTTTAGCGTGACTGTTTTTCTTTTTAAAAAGTAGTTTTAAAATAAAGATCAGAGAACTATAAAGAGAAATGTCATTTTGTTGACAAATCATTATTTGATAATAATGGAGATACATGGAGATACAGAATGAAGCATTTTGTTGTTTGGATTCATAGTATGATTGTGTACCAAATCTTAAGAGGAAGTAAATGATTTTAACATTATTGCCACAAAATTTTTAAGCTCAATGGTTTGACTGTTAGAGTCGATTAAATAATTCTTTGAAAATCTTTTATGACATTTTTTGTAATCTACTCAGTGTTTTCATTTGCATGATTATGCACATGTGATGAACCATACATAAATCTGATACTGCATTTCTTCCAAGTATTAATATTTGTGTAATGAGTGTCCAACCTCAATTTGTACACTGTATGATTATCGTTGTAAAGATTCTGCTATTCCTATATTTAATTGCAATTTTGTTATGCTTTTGGGGGTTAAATTATGTGAAGCATTTCCACCTAATGATAATACCATATGAAAACATGACTTAAAGACCTAAGAAACTCTTTTGTGGCTAATTATTTTTTAAAAATTCAAATTTCAAAGGAAACATGTTCTCAAAGACATGTGCATTTATTTTAAATTAAAAAAAATCCTTATGAATTTATTATTGCTTGTCCTTTAAAAATTATTATTTTTTTGTGGACATTCCTAAGTGACTGTCTCATGGGAGAATCCATCTACGTGCTTGCATTTGTGTTACCTGATCATGCACTCAATGGTTGGAAAAGGTACTCCAGTGCTAAGAAAGTAACTGAAACCAATATATTAAATTCTTATCTTGGTTTATGTTACCAACTGAATATGGTGTAATGCATAACTCTTCCCAGTAAATAAACTGGTTACCTTTTGTTCATTTCATTTATGCTACTTTTTTTTTTTTTTTTACCAGTTTGAGCAATTTTTCTGTATGTCATTTTGGTTTGTGCCTAGGAAAGAACATAGTTTATGAATTTCTACATGATTTATATATTTATTTAAAGTGAACACTTATTTGAACTAACAACTGAATGCTCTGCTTTGATATTTCTACACATTATTAAGAAATATGTATCGACTTTCACATTTTCTCCATTTATCATCTCCCCTCCTTGTAATCTTTTTAAGAGGTTATTTTGGCAGGAGGATACAATTAGAGGAATTAGATTAGAAATGTATCAGCATGAAAGAAATGCCTGTTCTAAAAAAGGGAAACATGATTTTCATGATGAAAAAAACATGATTTTAATGAAAGAAAGATGAAGTTTGTATGCCTTATTTTCAGAGATAATTCTTTGTTCTCTAATATGAAGGAACTGCAGAGTCTGAAAACCTTGGGAGAGCTTAATATATTAGCTCCCTCTTCAAATATGTGTTGTGTGTTGTAGCAAATCAGCGACTTTTGGGTCATCTACTTTGACTTGATTTTATTTCAAGAGGCAGGGAAAGCAGAGAACCAGACAGAATATAGACTTCTATGAGATTCTAATGAGTTAAAACCTCCAATATAATAGTCGTTATAATGAATCAGATTAATCTACCATGGGCACTGCAACAATCCCAGCTAATGTTGCCTGCTTATCTGTTGTATAAATACAACATTGGAAATAATAGCATAAACTTTCCTTAAAATTTCTTTTTTTTCTTCTGAAAGCTATTGTTTTTCTTTGAAGTGTATTTAATCTTTGATTTTTTCTTATGCAATAAAGCTGATAGTTTGTTACATTCAAAAGCTAAAACAATTGGATCGGCCTCCAAGAGTGTCAAGAAAGTTTCTTCTCATTCCTAAATTTTGCAGGAGAGTTGGATAGCACTATATGTGAGGGCAATGTGGACCATTCCTGCAACACCACTGGAGGTAAGAAAGAGGCTAGGATTGGTGGGAATTTGTAGAAGGGCTTTTCTTAGTTTTGATTGTATGTGCATTGACTAGTACATTGCAGGAACTCAGTAAAGTAGGTTCCTTGCCATCTAGCTTTTCTTATAACATCTCAAATTGAGTTTATACAACCTATGTCACCTACAGTATCAACAGGCGCTAAATTCCAACTCACTGGGGAAAATGGTTATTCCTTTCATTGTCTGTTGGTCAATCTAAAAATTAGATTGCTTACATTGTATTTGAAGGAGATTTAAAGTGTACAATGAAATTCTTCTTAAAGATTTTGTAAATCAACTATCAAACACTTTAAGAAGAAACTGAAAATAATTCATCTACAATGTAACTGTCATGGAAGATAAATCTTACTGGAAAAAATATGGCCATTGCCAAAAGTAAACAATTTATAATATTTAAATGTAGAAAGCAATACAAAGACAAATAAATATAGTGACATCTGTTAAATCGTAAAGAAATGTTGCCACTGTCTACATAATTTGTGAGACCCAGTGCAAAATGAAAATGTGTACCCCCTTGTTCAAAACTTATTAAGAATTTCAAGACAGTGGCAGTAGAGCATTAAAAACCAAGCAGGGAGTCTCAAGCACAGGACCCTGTGTGACTACAGAGGTCCACATGGTCATGAAGCCAGCCTTGCCCAGAATGTGCTGAAATAATGATACAGGACCTCAAAACTGAATGTAGCTATGCAAAATCTGGGCTTTACTTCTAACAGAATGAATTTTCCAGTTTCTGTGCTTAGAAGAAAAATTAATGTGTTTATGTTCTGGAGGAAAAAAAAATACTATTACTTCAAAGAGTTATAAATTTGAATCTTGCAATACTCTCGTGTTCTAACACAGCCATACATTTTGATTCAAAGTTTCTAAACTTTCACATATGTACCAAGTTGTACAAAGATTATAAAAATCAAAAGAAATTCAAAATATCAGCAGTAAGCATTATAATTACTGTATATTGAAGTAAAACTAAGAACCCTACTGATACCTTCATAACTTGACTTTCTTTGAAGTTTTAAATTATTAATAATGTCATCAAATGTCACAGGAAGATTTGCATCATTTAAAAGAGCTATTAGCACAAGATTAAAAAGTGATTTATATCTTTTTCTCCAAATAAATGAAAGGAGAAAGAAATTATTCACCTCATTGAAATCCATTGACACTGAAAAGATGGGCTCTCATGCTATATTAAGCTACCCAGTATGTAAAAAATTATTCACCTCATTGAAATCCATTGACACTGAAAAGATGGGCTCTCATGCTGTATTAAGCTACCCAGTATGTAAATAAGAATATATATTATTTTTTCCTTTTTTGGATAAAGTAACAGTGGAAACCTATAGAAATGGTTATCTGTAAGAGAGCAAAGGATTGATGGGAGGGAATGGAGAGAGAGGTCAGATTCCTCCACAGGTGAATGAATGTCTTTTTATATTGTTTTTCTATTTCAACCATGGAAATACAGTACCTATTCAAAAATTAAAATATAAAGAAATACGGGCTCTCAAAAATTTCATGGAGACTTTGCAGAAACATGGTGGAGTGAGAGACATCCCCAAATCTCTTCCCTTGAAACAACAATAAGCTGAACACCTAAAACTCAAGAAAAAACACCCAAACTGCACACCAGCATGTCTGAGCGTGGGATCTGAGCATAAGAGCTACCACAGGTCAGAACCCTGGGTGTCGGGCGGTGGACTGGAAGAAATAAAGAAGCTGTCTCTCACAGCCAGAGCTCTCTGTAGCAGGACAGGGAGGGGAGAAGGTGCAGTGACTTCCCTGAACAACCCTGCCTGAGAGTGCCCTGAGCTCCATGCGGTTGGCAGCAGGGCTCAGTCTTCAGGGCAGAAAGCAGAGAAGCGGGACAGGACCACAGAAAAACAACATTGATTCTTACCAGCCACAGTTGCAAAACGGAGGCTGAGGTGCAGCCCCCAGCCCCCAATCCAGAGGGCCTCTCCTTCCATATTCTCCAAGACCAGTCACCGTGGAGCCCCAGGGGGATCTGAGCAAACACTGCTGACACTGTTGCTCACACTGACAGGGACTGAAACTGAGGGTAGAGAGCGTGATTAAATATCTACAAGAAATTTTTTTTAAAAAGGCATTTTTAAGCCTTTATATAAAGCAGGGATCCAAGAGGTTTAGATGCCACCTACTGGAACCCAAAAGAAAACCGCCTTCTTTGCAACAGGCTAAAGAGATAATAAACCTTCTTTCTGGAAAAACAGCAGAGTACACTTCCATCAATGCCCAGGCGGAGAAATAGTTCATTAAACACCATGAACAACCAAAGTGACAAGGCATCTCAAAAGAAAGAAAAATCTCCAGAAAATAAGCTTACAGACATAGAAATATGCAGCTTATATAACAGAGACTTCAAGATGATACTTCTGAGAAAACTCAGTTCTGAAACAAGTCATATCAACAATTTCAGGAATTAAAAATCAACTAGATGAGCAGAGCAAGGAGATTGAAACTCTCAAAAAGAACTGAATAGATCTGAAGTTAAAAAAAAAACACACACTGCAAGAGTTGAAAAATGAAATAGCAAGCTTGGAAATAGACTCAACCAAATGGAGGAAAGGATCAGTGATATCAAAGACAGAAATCTAGAAATAAATCAGAAGGAAGAAGAGATAAACCGAAAAATAAAAAATAAAGAGAAATACAAGAACTAGCTGATACCATCAGGAGAGGAAACATAAGAATAATGGGCATTATCGAAGACGAGGAAAAGGAGCAGGGACTAGAAAGCATTTTCATACAAATGACGAAAATTTACCAAATCTAAGGAATGAGCTGGAGCTTGAAATTTAAGAAGTCAACAGAACACCCAATTATCTCAACCCAAAAAGGCCTTTACCGAGACATATCGTATTAAAATTATCAAAAATCAACAACAAAGATAGAATTTTCAAGGCAGCCAGGGAGAAGAAAATGGTAACATATAAAGGAAAACTTATTCAATTATCATCAGACTTTTCAGCACAAGCCAGAAAGGAATGGAATCAAACATTTAAACTATTAAGTGACAGGAACTACCAGCCTAGAATAACGTATCCAGCTAAGCTCTCCTTTCAATATGAAGGAGAAATTAAGACCTTTCCAAATATACAAAAATTGAGGAAATTCTCCACTATGAGGCCTACACTACAGGAAATACTTAAAGGTGTCAGCTCATTTAAAACAAAATAACAAAACAAAACAAAACAAAACAATACATAATTAGGAGTAAAGTGACTATCAGGCAAATAGAAGCAGAGAAGTGCAACCCTTACTAAGAACAGGGCATTATAAGCTTAAATAATAAGAAGTGAATTGTCATAACAAGATAGTAATGAATATTCAGCATACATAGGGACAAATTGAGACGACAATGACAGAAAAGGGGAGGATTCCAAGATCCATGTTTGCAAAGGGGAATGGAGATAAGGCACATGCAGAAGAAAATGGACGACTGTATATATATAACTATCCTTTACATATTTGTAATGGTAACCACACACCAAAGATTTAGAACTGAAGTATATAATATAAAACAAGAAGAATCAGAGGCAAAATCCACAAAAACAAACCGAAATAAAGAAAACAGAAACACAAGGACAAAGAAGCAATGGAAACACTGAGCTACCAGAAAGCAAAAGATAAAATGGCTATAAGAAGACCTCATATTTCAATAATCACCCTAAATGTAAATGGACTGAACTCACCAATAAAAAGGCACAGAGTTGCAGAATGAATAAAACAACACAACACAACCATTTGCTGGCTCTAGGAGACACATCTCGGCTCCAAAGACAAATATAGACTCAAAGTGAAAGGGTAGAAAATGATATTTCAAGCAAATGGCATTCAGAGAAAAGCGGGAGTTGCAATACTAATATCAGACAAAATAGACTTCAAAATAAAAAAGCTAAAGAAAGATACTGAGGGACACTTCATAATGATAAAGGGAATCATGCACCGAGAACACGTAACACTTATTAATATCTATGCTCCCAATCAGGGAGCTCCGAAATATGTAAAGCACTTACTAACAGGACTAAAGGGAGAAACAGACCAAAACGCGATCATAGTAGAGGACCTAAATACCCTACTGTTGGAAATGGACGGATCATACAAACAGAAAATCAATAAGAAAATAACATCTTTAAATGACACATTAGTCCAACTGGACATAAATGACATTTACAGAGCCTTCAGTCCCTAAACAGCTGCTCATACATTCTTCTCTAGTGCACGTGGAACATTCTTAAGAATCAACCACATACCGGGACACAGAGATAACCTTAACAAATATAAGAGGGTTGAAATTATACCAACTATATTCTCTGATCATAATGCTCTGAAACTAGAGATCAACTGCAAAAAGAAAGCAAAAAGAAAGCAGAAATACATGGAGAACAAACAACATGCTACTGAAGAATAACTGGGTCAGAAAAGAAAGAAAAAGAGAGATAAAGAGATATAGAGAAACGAATGATAATGACAGTACAACATATCAAAACTTTTGAGACACGGCAAAAGCGGTCATAAGAGGAAAGTTCAAATCATTACAGGCCTACCTCCAAAAACAAGAACGAGCCCAAATAAACAACTTAATACTTCATCTTAAAAAACTAGAAAAGGAAGAACAAATGAAGCCTAAAGTCAGCAGAAGGAAAGATCAAAATTAGAGCAGAAATAAGTGGAATTGAAAACAAACAAAAAATAAACAATAGAAAAAATAAATGCAACAAAAAGCTGGTTCTTTGAGAAGTTTAATAATATATAATATAAATATTATATAGTCTCACTAAAGAAAAAAGAGAAAGGACATAAATAAACAAAATCAGGGATGAAAAGGGAAATTATGACTATCACAGAAATACAAAGGATCACACAAGAATACTATGAAAAAGTATATAATACCAAATATAATAACCTAGAAGAAATGGACCAGTACTTAGAAAAATACGGATTCCTAGACTGAATCAAGAAGAACTGGAAAATCTAAATAGTAGTATGGAAATTGAAACGATCATCAAAAAACCTACCAAAAAGTAAAAGTCCAGAACCAGATGGCTTCACCAGTGAATTCTGCTCAACATTCAAAGAAGTTTTAATACCTATTGTCCTCAAACTCTTCCAAATAATCGAAGAGGAGGCAATACTTCCCAACTCATTTTATGAGGCCAATATTACTCGGATACCAAAACCTGGTAATGATAACACACACAAAAAAAACTACAGACCAATATCTCTCATGAACACGGATGCAAAAATCCTAAATAAGATACTAGCGAACTAAATACAGCAGCATACTCAAAAGATTATACACCACGATCAAGTGGGCTTCATCCCAGGGGCACAAGAATGGTTCGACATTCGCATATCAATTTATATGATACATCACATTAACAAATTAAAAAATAAGAATCGTGATCATATCAATAGATGCAGAAAAAACCTTTGACAAGATACAGCATCCACTCATGATCAAAACATTTAAAAAATTGGTATAGAAGGAAAGTACCTTAACATAATAAAGGCCATCTATGACAAACCCTCAGCCAACATTATACTTAATGGTGAAAAACTAAAAACCTTCCCTCTAACATCAGGAGCAAAGCAAGGCTGTCCACTATTGTCACTGTTATTCAACATAACATTGGAGGTCCTAGCGAGTGCAATCAGACAAGAGAAAGATATACAAGGCATCCAAATACGAAATGAAGAAGTCAAACTGTCACTATTTGTGGATATCATGATTCTCTATATTTTTTAAAGAAATCGAACAAAAAAATCATCAGATTTGTATGGAAGCACAAAAGACCTCAAATTGCCAAAACCATCCTGTGAAAAAAACAAGGCCGGAGTCACCACTCTGCCCGACTTTAAATTGTACTACTAAGCGACAGTAATCAAAACAGCATGGTATTGGCAGCAAAACAGACACATGGACAAGTGGAACAGAATCGAGAGTCCGGAAGTAAACCTATATTTATATGGACAAATAATTTTTGACAAAAAAGCCAAAAACATACAGTGGATAAAGGAAAGCCTCTTCAATAAATGGTGCTTGGAAAACTGGAAGGCCACCTGCAAAATAATGAAACTAGACTGTTGTCTATCACCACGCACCAAAATTAACTCAAAATGGATTAAGGACCTAAATATAAGACCTGAAATAATAAAATACATAGAAGAAAATATAGGAACGAAACTCAAGGACCTTGGACTTAAAGAGGATTTTATGAATTTGACCTTAAAGGCAAGGGAAGTAAAAGCAAAAATAAATGAATGGGACTACATCAAACTCAAAGATTCTGCTCAGCAAAAGAAACCGTCAACAAAGTAAAGAGACAACCATCCAAATGGGAAACTGTATTTGCAAGCAATGCCTCCGATAAGGACCTAATATCCAAAATATACAAAGAATTTATACGACTCAATAACAAAAACAAAACAAAACAAATGATCCCATCAAAAAATGGGCAGAGGATCTGAACAGACACTTCTCCCTAGAGGACATACAAATAGCCAACAAATATATGAAAAGATGCTCAACATCGCTAGCTATTAGGGAAATGCAAATCAAAACCACAATGAGATACCATCTCACATCTGTTAGAATAGTTATAATATACAGGACAAATAATAACAAATGCTAGAGAGGATGTGGAGAAATAGGAACCCTCATGCCCTGCTGGTGGGACTGCAATTTGGTATGGCCACTATGGAAAATGGTATGGAGGTTTCTCAAAAAACTAAGCATTGACATACCATGTGATCCAGCAATCCCTCTACTGGCTATTTACCCCAAAGACTTGAAAATTCATATTTGAAAAGATATTTATACACCAATGTTCATAGCAGCATTATTCACAGTGGCCAAGACATGGAAGCAACCAAAGTGTCCTACGATAGATGACTGGCTAAAGAAGCTGTGGTACATATATACAATGGAATATTACTCAGCCATAAGAATAGATGAAATACTGCCATTTGTGACAACATGGATGGACCTCGAGATAATCATGCTAAGTGAAATAAGCCAGACAGAAAAAGTTGAAAATCACATGATATCACTTATATGTGAGATAAATCTAAAAGCAACAAATGGACAGGACAAACAAACAGAGACTCATGGACATGGACTATAGACTAGTGGTTACCAAAGAGTAGAGAGTGGGGGAGGAGGGGGGTGGGAGTGGGGGTAAAGGGGATCAGATATAGGGGAGTAGGAGGAGGGTGAAGTGAGTAAAGGGGATCAAATATGTGGTAGCTGAAGGAAACTGGACTTTGGGTGGTAAACACACAATAGAATATACAGATGTCAAATTATAATGTACACCTTAAAATTATATAATTGTATTAACCAATGTTATCCCAATAAATGTAATTAAAATAAATAGATATAGATAGATAGATAAAATAAAAACTTCACAGTGAAGTTGGAAAGAAAAATTATCATGAATTCTAGAGAAATAATTGTTCTGAAGCAGGTTATGTCAATAGAAGTATTTTTAAAAGCATAGAGTTTTTAGCAAATTTTAGCCCTTGTACTTATCAGCTCTGAGACTCCAGCAAGGTACTTAATCTCTCCAAGCCTCTATTGTCTCATTTTAAAAATGAAGATAAAAATGCCAACCTGGCAGTTATTACAAAGATTAAGTGAAATAATATACATAACATCCGTTAAATGGTGTTTAGCCTTTGATAACTAATATTTCCAATAACAGTGTCTAGACTATATGGACAAAATTCATGCACTTATCCATGCATTAATACAGCAAATATTTATTGAGACCCTATTTTGTATTAGATATTGTTCTAGGGGATTAAGATATGTCAGAAAACAAAGCAAAGAAGGTTCATGCCTTTTTGAAGCTTGTATAATATATGCAGCATTAATGAAGGAAAATTTAAAAAATAGTAAACATAATAAATATGTAAATACCAAAGTATATTGGACAGTGAAATTGTTATGGAAAAAGAAAAAAGTAGAACAGAGAAAAGAGATTGTGATGGGTGGGGTGGGGAGAAAGTGAAACATTACCATTTAAATGGGGTATTCAGGTTGAGCCTTATTAAAAAGAGGAAATAGGATAAAAATTATCCTGTTCCACATCATGATTGCTTCAGTTTATAAAATTATTTAATTACATATGTTTAAAGTTTTAGAAGTTATCCATCTAAAAAATCAAACCACAATGCACATTAAGCAATAACATTTTTAAAAGCCAATCTATTAAAATATTCTAATAATTTAGAGTAACAATTAAAAAATGTTTATATTTTACTTTATGACAATTTTGCTTTAAAATCTCAATATTTTGCAAACAGATATTAAGCTTTCTTGAAGCTTTAGGACATGCCCATTTATGCTTCTCCAATAAAAATTTTAATCAAATAATTTTATTCAATATTTTTATTGATAATTGTCAATTCTAATGAACTTATAATTAACTGAATAAATAATCCTAAAGATAACTCATAATGTCTTTCAATGTATAGTCAGAGGCTAAGCTACCTTCTTCTAGTCCTTAATTCCAACTCTCCTCCTTGAATGATCCTCTCATCCAAATTTTCTATAAAATGAAGGGCATCTTTTAAAACACAGGTTCACAAACTTTCCTCCTTATTCAAAGGTAAGAAAGAGATCACATTGCTAAACTTTGCATTACTCTGCTGCTGAGCATAATGATTTTTCTTATATTTGTATAGATTCAGTCTTCAAGCTTGGCTATTTTAGTAGAATTGACAAAAAGTAATAGATATTTAAAACTCGGCCTTCTCTGTAGTCTCACGAAAAGTTGCCCTAATTCTGGGTGACTTTATTAGAAAATAAAGGCCATGATACAAGATATATTTATGTAATGTGGCAATGGTCTCATCAAATTACATGCCTAGGTTAGTATGCATATTTAATACCAAACGAAGATGAAAATAAAATCAAACTGATGAAAATATCACCTATTAAAAGTTATTTAATAATCTCCTGTGAAGAGTTCTTTAATGTCACTTCTTTCCGGCAGATGCAAAAATAAAGCTGTCTCGAATTCAGGTATAATTATGATAACGTGCTTTTAATTATACACACCAAACCAGTCAAAGGTTATCCTTTAAAAGTGTGCTTTATCAGGAAAATGGCTCTTCCTTGGACTGGACAGTATCAGCCTACAATTATCTGTAATATCGTTTGATTTCCACATCTAACGATTAATGAGAAAAAGAAGATTTTTCAAAATTAACTTTTAAGAAACACATTCTTATTGGATGTTGAATATTCCAAAGTCCATAACTGAATATATTGTGCATATTACTATATAGTTTCTATATATTTTTAAAGATATACATGTAACATTTCAAGGATATTTTCTTGCTCAGGATACTTGATTAGAACTCTAAAAGTGAGGTCAGATCAGGGAAATGGAATAACTTCATATTTCTTCTATTATTGGAACAAAAACTAGATGAATTCCAGTGATTTCAAAGTAGATATTAGTCTCTTGATAATAACTGCATATAACCATTAAAACTGCAAGGTTTTTTTAATATAAACAACTTGGTTACTACTAAATACACTTGTGGCAGTCAGTGGATGAACATTTATTGACCGTATATACTACATGCATCAATGGAATCTCAAAAATTCCTCTAACATCAACTGAGCAAAATTGTACCAACTACCCAACATGAAAAACTGGGACATATGCTGAAGTATTGACATTCTCCTGGTGCTTGTAGCCCTTTTATTAAACATTATTGATTCTTCTAGAGCAGTCTCATTATTTAGGACATATGAATATAATATAATATGTACCAGAACATTAATAAGCACAGAGAGCCTATAACTGTTTCTATTTTCAGATTTAAAAAACTGTGCCTAAGGTATTGAACAAATTATTCGAGAACGGATTGTGTTCTTAAATATCCTCTAGGTCAGCAAAGACACGGGGTGATAATTGGCTGAGTAAGTGAAGATCACGCCAGTGAAGCTGCAGAGGCAGTGTCAGCTTTTTAAATTCAAGATCATATTCACAGCCCAGCCTTGCTCATTATTCTTGTTCCTGGCAGAGCTTCTCTTTGTCCTTGGAGGGGGTGGGGGGGGAGTTATCTCTCCCCCACAGCCAGGAAGTTTGGGAGAGACCTGCTCAGTTCAAGATAAAAACATTCATAAAAACATTCATTTCACCTAAAATAAATCATTATTTTCCTGCAAATTAGTCATAGATGAAGTTCTGTCAACCCCATTCATTTATTTCCCAAATGTTTGTTTTTCCTCTCATAGTAATAAAAGTAATACATGTTTATTGTAGCAAATTTAGAAGACGTTAACAATGAAAATTGTTAACATTTTGGTGCCTTTTCTTGAATCATACGGAATATATAATTCTGAATCTTGCTTTTTTTACTTAATATTTTATGATGAATATTTTTTCTAAGTTTTTAAAAGTTTTCAACTACATCATTTTTAAGGCTGGCATAATATTCTATTGGAGGCATGAACTATAGTTTTTTCAAAAGGAAAATGTTCTCCTATTATTGGATATTAAATTGCTTCCAGACTTTAGCTATTATAAGTAAAGATGCCATTAAAATTTCACACAGAAACTATCTAAATTTCTGACAATTTACTTAAGATCCATTCCTTCAGGAAGAATACTGTTAATGGTCATGAATATTTTTTCTTTCATGCATTTTTCTTCAGTCAATCTCAGTGAGTGTTTTACTAATTTACTAACTACAGAGGATACAACTATGAATTAGACAGACTTTGCCATCAGGAGCTTAAAATTTAGAAAGGAAAATCGGACAAAGGTATACATAATTATAGCATATGGGTGGAAAGTGACACATTCCACGAACAGAGTTCTTGGTTTGGGCTTTAGAGACTCAAAAATTGGGAGTCTGTTTTCTTGTGACCAATTGAAAACTATTAGCATGAAAATGTTTATTCCCTTCTTTAAAAATATTTCTGATTGCCAATATCTCATGAAAATGTTTATCATATATCTGTATCTACTTTGGGAAAAAAGCCTCTTTTGAAGTTATTGCATAAATAATATCACTAACTTCAGTTTATACTTAGAATGATTTCAAAGTGTTTTGAATATGATTATTTTATATTCTAACGATGCAGAGCTATGTGGGCTACCGCATATGCCTATAGATGTATGAGCCTTGTAACAAAGCAATGGTGTTACTGGAGAAAGAGAAATTTACAATTACAGATTGGCACTACAGTCTTAGAATCTCAATGTGTCACCTTCTATTGATATTGTTATGGAGTATACAAAGGCATAACATATCAGCTTAAATTATAGTTTTTGATAATCATTTTTCAAAATCAAACAAAGCTTTTATGTAAGTTTCTTATTTTCATCTATATCAGGAGTCAACAAACTTTCTCTGTAAAAGGCCAGATAGTAAATATTTTCAGATTTGCTGTCAACTGGGCCTCCGTCCTACTCGATTCTGATGTTAGTAAGAGAGCTACCATAAACTACTGGCTGGGTTCAATAACATTTTATTTATGGGCTTAGAAATCTATTTTGCATAATTTCTATGTGTCACAAAATATTCTTCTTTTGATCATCCCCCCCCCACAACCATTTAAAAAATTAAAAACACTTTATTAGTTCATGGGCCATACTAAAATAACATGCAGTGAGCTGGATTTGGCCCACAGGTCACAATTTCCTGAGCCCTTATGTAGAAGATCTTATTCAAAAACAACAAAGGGATAAATTTTTACCTAAAACATTGCTAAGTGGTAATAATAAAACATTAAATACAGAGCTTTATAATTGTACAACTTCAAGTGCTTTTCTTAAAATTTAGATAAACTATTTTCCCTGCACCGCTATATTTTTGGCTACCAGTAACAAAAAAGTCTAACAGTGACTTAACCAGTGACTTAACAATAAGGACAGTTTATTTTGTCGCTTATCAAGGATTTAAGAGGTAGGAAGTTTCTGGGTTGGTTCTGTAGCATGTTGAATAGCTTGGGCTCTTTCCAATAGCTTGGGCTCTTTCCAACATTCTGTTCTGCCACCCTCAGTAGATACACAGCATCTTCTGGTCACAAGATGGCAGCTCAGGACTTACATCTGCATCCTTACCAAACCACATCTAAAAGCAGGGAGAAGAAAGAGCAGGTAAGTAGGGAATGGGTTCCTTTCATAGAGTCTTTTCTTGTCAAGAAGGTAAATCCTTCCTAGAAGCCCACATCAGATTTCCCCTCTAGACCCACTGAGCAAACTAGGTCATGTTCTCCCACTAAATCAACTGACAAAGAAAACAGGATTACCATGATTGTTTGACCACATTCAGCTGTGCTATGAAGGAATATAACTTGTCTGACTACATTGCACCAAACTTTGAATGAAATTGGGTTTTCTTAACAAAGAAAAGTGGAGATGGCAGTTGAATAGACAAGAGTGCTTGCCACATTCTTTTAATTTTTAATTAATTTATGAAATGATATACTAAGGTATATAAAACCAGCTTAACAGGAAAAAACTATACTTTTTGAAAGAGATATGGGGCTTCTGTAACTCCATAATACATTTACTGACTTCTGTCTATGCTCTGACACTAATTTATTCTTGACCAACCCTGGAATATTTCAGCTCAAAGAACATATCTCTTCCAGCAATAAGTAAATAAATTTATATATAAACACAGTATATGTATACTCTATTCATCTTAAGAGACCTTTTTTTTTACTTTTTAACATCTCGAAAATGAGTTGCAGCTTATAATTAATGGCATCATATAATTGCTGAAGGCCAGCTAACTCCTGGTAAAATATATCATTGTACATGTGTAAACTTGGTCATTGAGGTTTTTTTTAAAATTGTGGTAAAAAGATTTAATGTGAAGTTTACCATCTTAACCATTTTAAGTGTACAGTATAGTAGTGTTAACTATATGCACATTATTATGCAACAGACTCTAGAGCTTTTTCCTCTTGCAAAACTAAAACGTCCAACTCATTGAACAGCTCCCTTTTCCCCCACCCCCCAGCCCCTAGCAACCACCATTCTACTTTCTATTTCTAAGAGTCTGACTCCTTTAGCTACCTCATGATCATTGAGTTTGTTCATTGTAGATCTCATGTGGTAAGTTTAAATGCATTGCAAATGTCTCCAAAGAGATTTCATTATAAAGTGGAATTAAAAAATCTTATGGAGAGCCACAGGAGAGAAAGAGCGATTAGGAGGATCCTTTTATAAACTATGTAAATGTCTTACCAATGTACTGTATACTTGAAACTAATAAAATTAAATTTTAAAAAATCTTAGAGTATATACAAAAAGGCACAAAAACAGAGCAATGGGTGCAAATGTGATATTACCAAATACTTGTTGGAGGAATGACTATATTACTATATTTCCTTGCAAAAAAAAAATAGCACTTTATGGGACTTAAGAAAAGAAGGTACTTATAAGTAGATAAATCTGTATTATTTCTCCAGATATACTAAATGTTTTTCTATCACATTCCAAGCAATACAATTAAAGGCCGAAGAAATTGCCAAATTCCTTTAAATAGATGAAAGAAATTTCACAGTAGCAAGATTCTTGAATAATCATTAAAACATTTGTCATGGTTTAAACTAGCAGAATTTCTTCCTTAGTGGTTCTTCCAATTGATGGCATCTTGATCTGATGAAATGGAGTTTATGCTTGAATATTTAGATAATCCATAAATGTAGCCTCTGGGACTAATAAATTTATCTTTATACTTTAGGCCTGCTCACTTCACAGCTTACTGTTTCATAGAACTGGTCTATGGAAAGCATGCAGTGGTCTTATATCAATACCTATTACCAATTAAATAACCAAAAATAGTCAATAACATCTGGAAAGCCCGAGTACATATTCAGAATCTTAGCTCTGTGTTTCCTGGTCAGGAAAGAGGAAAGTAGTATACAGAATTGCATTCCATTATTCTATGCTCTAATTGTCCTGGCAACCATTGGGTAGTTCAGCGGCATTTGTGTATGAGATGTGTAACAAAACAAATCATAAAACCACTACAATGAGAACTAACCAAAAATCAAACAAAACAAAAACAAAAACAAAAACAAACAAAACATGATGTAGGCAGCAGAAAGATGTGAAAATCTATCCCTAAGGGATAGAAAATATTTTCTAAAACTTCCTCTATGTGCCCGATTCAAGTAAATTTCTCAAATATTTCATTCATTCATTCATTTAGTCAATCAGTCAATCATAGAGGTAGTATCCTTTGAGATAAAACATTTCAGAATTGATCAGATTTTAAAAACTCCAATGGCCTAACAATAAGGGATGTGGACAGCTAAGGTGATTACTAAAATGCAAACCTGACAGCACTTCTTACTTAAACTCTTAAAAATCGCTTTCTTGTTATCAGAATAAAGTCCTAACTCTTTACCATGATGTACATGATCCCTAATGATCAGACCTTACTTCGTCTCCAGCTTCATTTCTCAATTCCCATGCCCCGAAGTACCATTTTGGTCTCTCTGTCCTTCTGTTTCTTTCTCTCCCTCCTTCCCCTTCTTCCTTGTATGTCCTGTTCCTTCCACTGGAGTAGCTCTTTATCCCCTTTGCCAGGCCTACTATCCATCTTTTGAGTCTCTCTTAATTCTGACTTCTTTTAGGAATCTTCTGATAGGCCAGGTTCAAGTTGTGTGCCCCACTCCTAATCTCACGGAAATATGGGATTAGTGATGCCAGAGACTGTGTGCTTTAGAAAGTAACTGTTTTCTTTCCAGTTTCCAAATGAATTTAAAAATATGTTGACTGACCACTTCCTTTGAGAGAGCAATAGTGGTAAATTTAAGTACAAGGCCAAACTTGTACCATGACAGTTTCAGGTGACACCTCAAATTTGTGCAACTTCTAAGAGGGTGTATATATATTTCCTTACAAAAGTCATTATATATGCAATAATACCCAGTCAAAATATACACAGAGAAATTAAAATAATGTGTCAGAAATTATACAATCTGCATATATATGATTTCACATATATATGAAACTTTATCAAAATCTCAGTCTGCACCAACTCAAAATATACTATTTACTAAGTTCCTGTTACTCAATTAGGTCTCCATGAAATTATCTTCTGTACGTCAGACCCCTGATGCTACTGCATAAAGTCTGCATGATTCATGACTTAGTGACCTTTCATACTTTAATGACATTTATATGAATTCCCACCTAGTGGTAGCATCAAAATAAATAATACATTTATAATTCATTTACTGAGGAAATAACACAATTTATTATTAAAGTGGATGAAGTTCTTTCCTAGTGAGATTAAAATAAGAGTAAATCTACTATAAAGTGTTGATTTCTATTAAATTCTAGTTTGGGAAGTGATGTTTTATCAGTAGTTGAAGCAGCTTATTGATTTATTACTTTTCTTCTGAGTATTTTTTTGGTTTTATTTCATTTATTAGGGACTAGAACAATCAGACTAGTTATGTTAATAAAATTAAATGGAATCTTGGTTTAAAACATTTTAATTAGAATTGAGACATCCATATACATATAATTTTTGCTACACTGGAAAATATAAAAATAAAATTTAAGGAACATGAATCAGTTCATACTCTTCCTGTGATTATATTAATTCTTAGGAAAAGGGTGATTCTGGGGGCATCAGCTCCTCTGTATATAGTGACTCCTCCATGGTCTAGGACTCTAGGTTTCTCTACCAGCCCTGGTGCACTCCAGCTGTCAGTTGGAGAGGAGGAGTAGAGAGTTTCATGGCAAGGGCGCAGAAGTCAGGTTTTTATGTGATACACATCACTTCTGCTCAACTAACTGTAAAGGCAGGTTTAAATCAGTCTTCTCGCATCCCCAAGGAAAATGATAGATGATTCAGTCAGCATTCAGCATTGTCTCGGCCACAGAGATATGGAGCATAAGCACTTGTGTATTGTGTACAACTCTGTATTTCAGGTCCCAGCACAGTTCCCACTTAATATGTGTAAATGAGTTAGTGACAAACCTCCTATTAGCTATATAAACAAATAAAACAGTATATTAAGCCTATAAGATGATATTCAGTACTTTGTTCTACTCTAAGATAACTTGAGATCAAATAAAGTTCTGTTGACTCATTCACTTAGTGTTGCAAAATGTAGTCATTATATACAAACTGCCTTAGAAATTGTTTTTATCTGAAAGTAGTAAGCAGCAGTAATATCAATAGAGGTATGTCAGATAATATGTTATAAAAAATTCTATCTGGAAGTTCAAACACCCACTAATGTGAACTAATATATTACAAGGCAAATGTGAGCAACTTGAACCAAGTAACGGAAACACATATAACATAAACAACTCAAAATATCCAAATGAAGAAGCATTAAACTGCTGCCCCAAATGCTTGTAGTAAAATACATTTTGCCCTGTACAGATGTGTTTACAGCAGTTCTCTACAGAGAGGATGAGCATCTATTGACAAAGAATTTGGGAGGAGAGGTTCCTTTAAGCTTCATTAGTAACCAATTCTTTAAGAGAGAAGATCGCCAGTGTCTTCTCTCTTAAAAATAGTTTACTCTAAACTAGATTGCTAGTTCAGTATTAATTACTGCAACACCACTCTCTTATTGAAGCAAATAAATTTTGTTAGAAATGTACATTTCAATTATAGTTAATTTATGTATATGGAGGTAAAACCTCTTTTGGTATTAATTTATATTTGAAACTGCTTGTTTAAATCATTTTTGATACTACACGGCACAGTAAATAACACTGCAATTACACAGAAAAATTAACAATGATTAGCTGCAGTGCAGTGATACAGGGATAATAAATCTGAAGGGAACAAAAGCTCCTTTTGACAAGGTCTGAACAAATGCATTAAAACTTAGGGGCATAGTTCCTTCTCCTCAGGAGTATATTTATTGGAGTAGCAGCCAAGGAGGCTGAGACAGTTGAACTGACCTCCTAAAGGATTTCTTGAGGAAGAGTGTGTTATGGGCTTTCCTTCAGGGAGCATGGTGTAGATGTTACCTGGGTGAAGGACCGTTTGAATAAATGTGGATCAGCTTCCAAGGCGGAAGTGATGGTTGGTGAATTCTTTCTGCTTGAGCTGGGGCACTTAGAATGCTGCCCTTTCCCCTCCTATCTCTGTGGTTTTGGACCCTTTATTATTAAAGAGAGTAGTGAATTTTAAAATTCAGGTAAGCAAACCAATTTAAAATGTATTTTCTTCAATTTGGTATTTAGCCGATGTTTAAAAAAAATTACTTGACAAATTAGAAGGACTCTATAGTGCATTACTAATAAAGTCCTGAAAGTTCATGATGATGGAGAGTTTGATACTCTTCTGGAACCTGTAGATTGTTAGCTCCCTTTTCTCTCCCACACACACCTTCAGCGTTTTGTGGCCTGATGCTCCTGGCAAGATGATTTAATTCAGTGAGATAAGGACAGACCTTGGTGCAGAGACCTGGGTAAGAATTCTAGCTCTGTAGTGCTATGTGACTCAGTGTCTGTTTCGCACTTTGGTTCTCTTATCTGAAATACTTAACCCATTGGATAGTTCCACCACATAAATAAGATTATTATCAAGGGCTAAGTACAGCGGCTTGGGACACACGTATGACCCGTGGCGTGTGGGTCTGTGAGAATGGCAAGCCTTTGGGCAGAGTCCAGAGGGGCTGTAATTATCTTCTTTTTTCCCCCAAATCCAGTGCGTGGTTCGCGGGTAAGCGCGGCTGACCTTCTGAGCACCCCAGGTGTGCGGCCGCAGGTGAGCGCCGCGCAGTTCCTCTCGGCCAATGAGCGAGCTCGGAGAGGCCGGGCGGGGCGGGGCGCAGCGGGGAGGGATCACTAGTGGCGAATCTGCTCTGCTGCCGCGCCCAGGGCGTTCCACTAGGCACAGCGAGTTCTTGGCAGCTTCCCGGGCGGGAGGAAGAGGCAGCGGCGGTGGCTTGGCAGCGCAAACAGCCTGAACTATCTGTGCTCTCCTCGTCCCGCCCCCGGGGGCCACCAGCCATTGGTTCCAGAGAGGAGGGGGTGGAGGCAGCCTCGGGCGGGCCACTGCAGTAGCGGCGTCAGGTGAGTGCGGGAGTCGCAGGGACTGAGTGCCAGACTCTTGGCGCGGCCCTGGGCGTCCCGGGAAGGAAGGGACGAGGAGGCATTTGCGGAGGAGACGCTGGAGAAGAGGGGTGCCGGCGCAGAGCAACCCGGGCGTCGCCCTCTCGGGTCGCGCGGAGCGTGGGCATGAAGGCAACACCCTCCCGGGTCCCGATGTCCCAAAGGAGCCCGCCGAGCGCGCACTTGCGTCCAGACCAGGGCTGGAGACAGCGCAGAGCCGGGAGCGAAGCCGACTCCATGAGCAGCGAGGGCGGTTACAACTTCAGGCGGGTAGCGATTCGACGGAAATTCAACTTCTCCTACCTGCCGCCTGGGACCCCTAGACCCTGGAGCAGGCCCTTGTCGCAACTGGGATGGGCCGAGACGGCCACCTTCAGGAGCCAGGCACCGGCAGGCGCCCCAGGTAAGTGCCTCCGGAGGGAAAGGATGGGCAGGGGCATTGATGCAGGTGAGCGACGCGCGGAGCGCCCTGCAGGTGCGCGGGGTCTGCCAGCTGTAAAGGGAGCCAGCCGGGGAGATTTTCCCAGAGAGCTGCGCTTGGCCAACTACCTCCTTACCTATTTTGTCCCTTCCCTCAAAGGACCTCGCTTGGGCAGGAACCTGCGTAGGGCTGAACTTGCCCTAGAGGTCAGTTATCAGAGAATTCCGGAAGTAAAGGTATAACTCTTAAAAGTTTGGTTATAATGCCCATTTTCTAAATACTGAAGCTTCTTTGCTTAATTTCTGCTTTTGGCAAGTCCTGGTGAAGGACGAGTGCATGGGGGGAGGCTGATGTTTATTCCGCTCCGGTAGCCGAGCCGTTGTGTGACCTCGGACCAGTTATGAGTGCTCCGGTTTTCCCTTTTGAAAAAGACCCTTGACTCCTATCCTGAGTGTGAAAAAGCTGCAAGCCTCGCATAAGAAAGCATTTCCCTAATATCAAGAAATTTAATTCTTATTGCTGTTTTCCTTTGATAAATTCAGATATCAGTAATGAAATATTTTGAGTTCTGAATTCTCGTGGAATCTTCGTGTGGGAAGAAATCCTCAAGATCTATTAAAGCCCATCTTCTCCTTTGCTCTTCAAAGGCATTCCTTTCTCCCAAGGCGAGCTTGAAACTATATAGAACACACTAGAGATATTTTTCTTGATTTATGAAACTTTACTTTAAAAAAACCCCTCTCTCCTTTTTGGTGCTCCTATTATGCCACAGCCAGAGATGTCTTGTTTGTAGACCAGTTGTGAGGCAAAACCCTTATTTAGGCAGCAGAAATACAAATACTTTGATTCACTTTCACTCATTTAGTTCTGGTTTAGCAAAACTGTTATAATGGTTTAAAAGTGATGAGTATTGGAGGTTTTAAATTTTTCTGTCTAGTCCTTGTCCTGAAGCTGTAGCAGACATAGGGCAGAAAAATGTGAGATGACTAACAATTATGATGAATTTATAGCCACAGTATAAGGGCATAAATGGCGATGTGAGAAAAAAATGTAAAGAAGTAACCGAATTACAGTGCTTTAGGTCTCAATTTCTTCATCTGCAAAATGAAGACACTGGTGAGATAATCTCTTAAAATCTTCCAGATTTAGCTGTGATTCATTCTAAAATGAATGGCAGAATGTTTCTTCCTTTTAAAGTGAAAATGCATTGTTTGTATTAAAGTTACTTATGAATTAATTTTTCAGTTTGAGCTAGCCTATATCTTAATCATTAGCTGTTTTCAATTTGAGGATCTAAGTTTTTTTTATATCATTTTACTTAAAATCATCTGCTTTAAGTTTCAAACTCTGAGCAAATGAGCAAAAGATAAATGTGCCCTCATAGTAGGAGTAGAGTTGTAGCAGTCTATAAATCATTTTCTACAAGGCAGCTGTACTTATAGAAAAAAGTTCCTTTTTTCCTTTTCGAGTCTATTTTTTATTTAGAGAAAATTCAGAACACTTTTTTTTTTTCATGAGTTGGAGAACCTACAATAAGTTTTCTAGGTCTGTTACATTGTCTCAGTATCATTTACCGAGAAGAAATCAAAGTTTTTGCTCTTATTATTTTCTGGGTTGAAAAGTAATTACTATATCTTTCTAGATACAATTGTTTCTCTTTACTATAATTTAATCTGTAGTATCTATTCAAGAATTAGCTGGTGTTTTGACAGGTAGTCTTATACTATTGAATAACCACACCTTATTCAATTTTATGGGGCAAGAACATTTTAGGAAGTACTTCCTTCTTCAAATCAAATCTGCCTATTAAGTCTTATCCAACTATCTATCATTTGTAGAATCCTCTCCTCATCAAAAGCTAGGTTTAAATTCCCCCAAAGTGCCAATCTACTCTATAATACCTAGAAAAGTATTAATATATGAAAATTATAACAGACCCACTACATACAGAATGGATGTTACTCTTAATCCAATTGCTATTTTCCCTTTTGAAGAAGGAACAAAAACTGAAAGCTCAAGAACTTATTAGAGAATTCAGTTTAGGGGTATTGTGTTATAGTCTATGATTGTGAAACCCACTATTTTTAGAGTTCTCTGCTTTTCAGCCAAAAAAAGAAAGAAAGAAATTCTACTAACTGCATCCTCTTTATATATCTGAATGTGAATCTTCTCATCTAAGGGAAGCACAGAGGTGAGGTCATTAAGACAGGCTTTGGGGTCATATAGCACCCAAGTTCTAGTCCTCCCTCCATTACTAGTTATGAGAATTGAATCAAGTCTCTTAACTAATTTCTTAGTTTCTTCATCTGGACAATGGAGATAACAATACTTTGTAAGGTTGTTGGGAGGATTAAGTACAATTATATAGGTGAATTCTGGCACAAAACAAGTGTGCCAGATAGTATCCTAACAAGGACTCATTATCCATCTCTGTGTCCCAGAGAGTCTGACCCTAGGACTGGTGCATAGGAGACACACTGTGAATGTTCATAATAGCTACTATTTATTGAGCGTATTTCTATACTAAGATCTCTGCTATGAATATGTTTGTATATGAATTTATCACAACAATCTTAGTAGGTAGGTAGTATAGCATTATGCCCATTTTTCAGCTGAAGAAGTTGAGGCACAGAAAGTTTTGCTAACTTTCTTGGAATCATAAACTGGTACTTGGTTAGTCAGGATTCAAGTTTAAGTGTGCTTGGCATCAAAGGCATTATACTTTTACCACACATAACATACAGCTCATAATTCCATTATGGAGGGAAAAAAAATTCAAAGGGATATATGTTCTCTCTCTCTCTCTCTCTCTTTCTCTCTCTCTCTCTCTCTCTCTCTCTCTCTCTCTATATATATATATATATATATATCTCATATACACACACAGTAGGATTAAAATTTTTTTATTTTGTGCTTTTTTTTTTAGTTCAACTTTTCCTGTGCTTTCCCTTTTTCCATAGTCTGAGTATCTGAAGCCCTTGGCAGTGGGGGAAAGTATCTATTGAATGTTTTTCCTGCTATTATTCAAAGTAGCATGTTTCCTTAATTATTCCTTAGTTTTATGGGAATCCTGAAGAGTCTGTATTGAAGACGTCTTTCTGTAGAAAATGTTTGTTTCTACTTGCAACCCAAGACTGCTTTCCTTAGCCAGGCTTTTCCTTGACTTGAAAATGGTGTAAATTTGAGTTCAGGCTTACTCAGGGGAGATCAGCATCATTATCTTCATTAATTAATTTAGTTTTGGTGTAGGTCATCAGTTTGCCTAGCTGGAAGGCAGATTTTTCCTAGGCTACTCTGTATGGAACATTAGTGTCGGGTCTCAGATTCAGCCCTTTCCCACTTCACAAGCTCAAGGTCAAGTCTCCTCATCATCCCCTGCAAGACCCTCAGGTCCTGGCCTCTATCTATGTTCCTGGGAGGGAATAGTTGCCCCCAGCGCAGCATGGGCTTACAAATTATTTTGCCACTAAAGTTCTTTTTCTTTTTTCTCTTGTCCTTAGTAACTTTTTTCTTATGATCTCAGCACTACACTTAAAAATATATCTTTTGTTCTTTATTGAGCACCTGGGTGCTTTGTGGTGAAGGACTCTTTCCATCATATGGCATACAAGCTTTCTATAAGTAGAGTTCCTTTTTATAGTTCTCACCATGGCTGGAATACTTGCGTTTTCAACATTCATTTGAATATCTTGAGCACTTTAGAGGACTAATTTCACCTCTGATTGGGGATGGGGGAAGGGATGGAGATCTGGGAAAGAGCAGTAAGAATAATTACTATTCATTGAATGCTGGCTCTGGATCAAGACTGTATGTGTTTTATTTACAATTCTTATTCTTATGACAACTCAGCAAGATAAGTGATAATGTTACCATTTTAGAGAAGAAAAAAAGTTTCGGAAAGTCTTATCTGTAATACTCTATAACCAACCTAAGTTTCAGAGGCAGTATTTAAACCAAGTCTCTCTGGCTTCAGTTCTCACATGCTTGTAATGCTCGTTTTTAAGATGTCCCAGGGCTTTGAAAGGCAAAGTACAATGAAATAACAATTATGTCATATATGTTTACATATGTTAGGGCTAATATTATTTATAACATGAATGAATGTATGTTATATTTAAAGCAGTGGTCTAAACAAGTAATTTATCTAAAGATTTATAATAAAATTATGATGGACATCAATATTGTTAGTTTCTTAGAAGCTGCTTAAAGATGGACTTTGAAACTGGAAAGTCCTTCAGAGGAATAAGAACCAGGAAGAGTTTTTTTTTTTCTTTCTTGGATTGCCTTCCAAGAGCGGTTTAAAGAGTAGTCAGTCAGTCATCTCTTAATGAATAGCCATTCATTAGGGGTCTGCCCCAGTCACTACTCTGGATTTCCATGGTACTTGGATTCAATCCTGATGTGGTCAGGTTTGTACTGAGATTCTTATCTATATGCAAGGACTCAAACATAATGCATTTAATTCTATGGATGTGAGTGTAGTAAGATTCACTAGGTTTGGACAAAAGCTCACGTATCTATTTTTTAAAAGTATATAAGTACCACACACTAACCAATTGTGCCACTGGAGCTTGAAAAGTATGTCAGATAATTCTGATGATTTGCTTGGTTTCTAAATGCCATCCTACTGGCTGCATCAGAATTACTTGGAGTGCTAATTGAAAATTCTCAGCTGCACCCTAGATGTGAGTCAGAATCTCCAGAGGTAGGGTTAGAGAAGCTAAATTTTTAACAGGTGCTCCTGATGATTCTGAACGCAACCAGGTGTATGAACTACTGTGCATTCCCAAACATGGGTAAGCTCCACCTTTGGTCCTGAGCACAGGCAACCAGGGTTTGTATGTGCAAGGCAAAGAATGGCATAGATCATCCCTTAGCCAACACGTCATCTGGGTCCTCTGTACTTTTTGAGAAACTTTTTGCCCATTTCTAGTTGATTCCTAATTTCGTTTTTTTACATCTTCCTTTTCTACTTTGCTCTTGTTTCTCAACCTCACCATGTCCCTGTTGGAGTAGACTTTATGTTGATGCACAATTGTATCCAATAGTATCTGATGTGAGCTCAGTTGACCTCCTTTCATTCCCTCCTCTCCCTCTCTTCCCTCCAAATGAGGTCTTCCTAGAGTTTGAACTTTAATAGTCTCTGGAGCTACTGCCCAACAGCTTTCTTCTTTAAACTACCATATCTCCTTTCCTTGCTGCCAGCCACTTTTTTCTCTTTCTCCCCACTTCCTTCTATGCTGGCTTCTGTTCCTAACACTGGATCAGTGCTCTAAGTCAGCAGTGAATTCCCAAGTGTTAACCTAATAGCCTGTTTTCGGTCCTTAGTCTTAATTTATCGGTGGCATTTGCCCCTTTTTAAGCTCTTCTTCTTCCTTCTTCCTTCTTTCTTCTTCTCTCTTCTTCTTCTTTTCTGGATTACTCGAGATCTCTTGATTTTTCTATTTCACAGGATCTCCAAGCTTCTACCTCTGGCTAGCCCATTTTTCTCCTTTCTTCCCTCCAACCTCTATTTCCTGCCACTTCTATTCTCTAGGCTTCTCTAGGTCATCTCTACTCCTCAGTATTTTCAAGCAACTGCATAAGAAATGTAAATGTCCTAAGGGGGCCAAATCACACTTCTTTTTCTGATGCAATCCAGCCCTTCCTCCTGACATTCCTTGGAGGTGTAAACCAACCTTGCTTTTGTTAGGCTTTAAAGTTTATTTTAAATCTGCCCTTCTCCCTCTGTTTGCTACTCAGTCAGCCACCAGTTCTTTTCGGTTCCTTTTCTTTTCACGGTGGCACCTTTGTCATATTTCAGGCCCACTTCTCTCACCTGTGATGTTGCTATCCAGTCTACAACCCCGCTCCCCACCCAAACTAATTTTCTTAAATCTGGGCACTGATCACATCCTTCCCATGGCCAAAAGCCTTGTATGGTTCTCCAATTGCCTGTTATTGATGTCTGTAATGGGATATTCTAGATCTAAAAATAATCACTTGGTGACTGTTGGTTAAACCTTTACCAGTAATCCCTCAGTATAGAGATGGACCTTTTAAATTCATCCAGATATTTAATCTTACTTGACCTACTAAATAAAAGCTGGACTACTTATGCATTGATTACACTTTAAGAATTGTGTGTTTTCGGAAATAAATAGGGCATTGTTTGCAGAGCATTGTGTAGAACTAGTCATCTGTCCTTGGAGTACAGTTGACAGAGTGGACATTAGCACCAACAAGCATTCTGGGAGCCCACTGTCAGTTTTGTATGATTGTCTCACTTATGCAGGAATAGATGGAAGACAAACCCAGCTGCTGGGCCCCTTTCACGCACGTACCCTTATTGCAGAAAAATTGCAAAACTCAGATAAGCGAGAAATCAAGCAGCACCCGGAGGGCTGGAGAACTCAGTTTTATTATGCTGGCAGTCCCAGAAGAGCTAGTGCTCTGAAAATCTGGGCCTCGAGCTTAGGGGTGATTTCGCTTTTATACTTATGTTGTTATAGTTGACATGGGCTGATTTTCAGACCTCTGGAGTTGCTATGGGTTATAGGTATTTAGGCAATATATCTGTTATCTATACAAAATATTCCTAAGGGGAGAGTGGGTCTGCATGTTTACAGAAACAGGACAAGGAGCTGATTACAGCAAGCAAGCATGTTTTATAGAAGCAGAACAGAGCACGGATTACAAGGTTAGCTATTTGAGTGGAAAATTCCTCTTCACCCATTCACCAGAATTAAACTGTCCGTTTTCACCACCTGCAGCCACATTGTTCTGGGGACTTCACTGAGCCAAATGTCCAGCCTGCTGCACACAAGGCTAGGCTGTTCCCTAGGGCCTCTGACAGGCAGGATTTTGTGTTAGGACACATGTTGATTGTAGCCTTAAAAAGCGCAATGCCTTTCCAATAAGGTTATTTATATTTTTAAATTATATGCTAATAAGTACATTTAAAAGGTGAAAAGTAAGTGTGTAGAACCAGTTGTAAGGTATACTGAGGGGTTATTACAATTTCAAGTGCAATGCAGAATAATGTATATGACGTTATCAAATTATAGCCATATTTGGTTTAAAGTAATTACTTAGAACCCTCTATAGAAAAATGAAATTTTTAAACAAAGTAATCTGCATTTCATCTGCAGAAAGTTGACTAATGTGTAACATTTTTTTCCTAAAACATGCTTCCTTAATGCTGTTTTATTGGTGACTTACAATATGACCATTGGTACTGGGAATCCAAAGATGAATAAGACAAATGCCTTGACCTTAAGCCTAGAAGAGGGAATGCGATATATAATGAAGAATCAGGATATAAGGCAATGTTGGGTGGAAGAGCAGTGATCAGAGTGGTTGTAATTCAGAGGAAGGCACACTTGGGCTCTGCTGCATCCAGCTTTGGGGAAGACTACACAACTGACTTGGACCTTTAGAGTCACCTGTAAGCCTGTGTCTGCTGGTTTATGCATCTGCTTGGAGCTGCCTCCTGCTGACAATCTGGAATTCTATACCAGGTTGGAAAAAGAATTTCTCCGCCAAGTTCCATTCAGAGGCCTATTAATTCCACCAGTATCTGTGTTCTCGTATCAAATCCCTATATCCTCCAAAGTTTGCCTCCTATAATCCCAATAAACCTAGGGATCTCCCAGTCCTTCAACAAATATTTGAATGGTTACTATAGACTAGGTATTGTTTTCAGGCCTAGAGATCAAGGTGAAAAGAATATCCTGCGATGGTTAACGCCAGTGTGGGCTCTGGAGTTAGACTGGCTGGGTTTGAATTTTTCTCTTGTCCTTATCTGGGCGATTTAGGGCCCTTTTTCTTAATTCAGTTTCCTCATCTATAAAATGGTAATATAAATATTATTTACATCATGGAGTTGTTAGAAGAACAAAAAGTTAATATTCTTAAAGGTCTTAGAATAGTGCTTGGGAAATGTTCAAATAATAATTTTTAAGGAATTTTGTTAGGATTGACATATTCACTATCTTCACAGTTGGGTTTCTTTTGATTTCATGTGTATCTCTAAATCTCACACTCTCACTAAATTGTGATTGGCTGTTTACAGTTGCACCTACTGAGTGCTTCTTACTGCCCAAGGTACAAGCTCTTCTAGGCACTTGTCTTCCCATCTCATTTCATAATGCTTTATGCTTAGCCCTCTCCTTTGTCCCTGCCAAAACTGCCTTTCATTGCTGGCCTCTCTTCAGTCTTTCCTTCTGTGTTGTCTTGAGCCACACCCCTTTTTATGTCAGCCTTCCCTAAAGCTTGAATTGCATCACAGAACCACCATCCTCTTTTCCTGAATGAAACCTAGCTTTCTCCTTTTTTTAATAACAAAATTTGTTTACGCTCTCAACCCTGTATTTTTTGTTATTTTTTTTTACAATTTTTAAATTTTTTAATTACAGTCGACATGCAATATTATATTAGTTTCAGGTGTATGACATAGTAATCAGACATTTATGTAACTTAGGAAGTGATCACCTCGATCAATCTAATACCCATATGACATCATACATAGTTATTACAATATTATTGACTATATTTTCTATGCTGTACTTTATATTCCCATGACTATTTCATAACTACCAATTTGTACTTCTTAATCCATTCCCTTTTTTATGCATCCCCCCAAGCCCTCTTCCATCTGGCAAACATCAAAATTTCTCTGTATTTATGAGTTCATTTCTGTTTTGTTTTGTTTAATTATTTTGTTCTTTAGATTCCACGTATAAGTGAAATCATCCATGTTGTTTCAGATGGCAAGATTTCTTTTTTTTTTTTTTTATGGCTGAGTAATATTACATTGTATATATGTACCACTTATTCCATCCATCCACTGAGAGACACCCAGGTTGCCTCCATATCTTGGCTATCATGAATAATGCTGCAATGAACACATGGATTTGCATGTCCCTTTGAAGTAGTGTTTTGGGTTTGTTGGGATAAATGCCCAGAAGTGGGATTACTGGGTCCTTCTTTGTTTCTTGTTATAGCCTTTGTTTTAAAGTCTATTTTGTCTGGTATTGCTACCCTAGCTTTTTTCCTTTTCTTTTTTTCATTGTTTTCATGAAATGTCTTTTTTATCCATTTACTTTAAGTCTGTGTATCTTTCCATCTGAACTGAGTCTCTTGTAGGCAGCATATGTAAGGGTCTTTTTTGATCCATTCAGCTACTCTGTGTCTTTTGATTGGAGTGTTTAATTCATTTATGTTTAAAGTAACCGTTGATATGTAGTTATTGCCATTTTATTCATTTTTTTTAATCTTCTTTTTCTTAAAGAAGTCCCTTTAACAATTCTTATAATACTGGCTTGGTGGTGGTGAATTCCTTTAGCTTTTTCTTGTCTGGGAAGCTCTTTATGTGCCCTTTGATTCTAAATGATAGCTTTGCTGGGTAGTCTTTGTAGGTCCTTGCTTTTCATCACTTTGACTACTTCCTGTCAATCCCTTCTTGCCTGCAAAGTTTCTGTTGAGAAATCAGCTAACAGTCTTATGGGAGTGCCCTTGTAGGCAACAAATTGCTTTTCTCTTGCTGCATTTAAGATTCTCTGTAAGATTGGCTGTAACCTTTGGTGTTTTAATTATGATATTTTTTGATGTGGCCCTCTTTGGGTTTTATCTTGTTTGGGATTCTCTGTATTTCCTGGGCTTGTATATCTATTTCCTTCACCAGATTAGGGAAGTTTTCCATCACTATTTCTTCAAATAGATTTTTAATTCCTTGCTCTCTCTCTTCTTCTGGTACCCCATGATGCAAATGTTGGTACACTCGATGTTTCAGAAGCCCCTTAAACTATCCTCACTTTTTTGGATTTTTTTTTCTGTTTGCTGTTCTGATTGGGTGTTTTCTGCTACCTTATCTTTAAATCACTGATTTGATCCTCCGCTTTATCTAATCTGCTGTTGATTCCCTTTAATGCATTCTTTGTTTCAGTTATTATATTAATTTCTGACTGGTTCTTTTTTTATATTTTTTATCTTCCTTTTTATGTTTTCTATCACTTTGTCGAAGTTCTCACTGAGATCATTGAGCATCCTTATAACCTGTGTTTTGAAGATTGCTTGTCTCCATTTTGTTAAGTTATTTTTCTGGAGCTTTGTTCTATTCTTTCATTTGGGACATGTTTGTTTTCTCCTTTTGGCTGCATCCCTGTCTTTGTTTCCATATATTCAGTAGAGTTGCTATATGTCATGGTCTTGGTAGAGTGGCCTTATGTAGTAGGTGTACTGTGGGGCCCAGCGGCACAGTAACCTGAGTCTGGTGCTCCAGGTGTGTCTCTCATGTGGGCTATGCGTGCCCTCCTATTGGTTGAGTCTTGATTGCTGTTTGCATATCAGTGAGAGGGACTGACCCTTAGGCTGATTGATCATGAGGACTGGCTGTGACTACAGTGGAGGAGTTGTTGTCTAGGAGCTGACTCTGTGGAGCAGGATTCACTTTAGCAGGGCTCTGGTGTCTGCCCAGTCTGCTCTTTGGGTGTGTCATTTGTGGAGGTGGTTGGATGGTACTCTGGTGTAGTCTGAATCTGGCCACTGGGTATGTTGGTTCTCGGGCCTCTTTAGGGGGCTCTTTTGCAAGCCAAGGTCAGCTGCTGCTTGTGGCCTGCTAGAGGCCGTTTGGTATGATCTACAAAATGATCTGCAGATGGTTGCCACTTGTACTGGGCTTGGAGGTGCCTGGGAGAGGCTAAGCTGAAAACTGAGGCCTGCTGCCACTAGTGCTGGGCTTGGGGCTACTTAGCAAGAGGTTTAGGGCAAGCTGAGACCAGATACTACTTGTTTAGGATTCGTGAACCTTTGAGAGATTTTAGGAAAGGCTGCAGCATGAGCCAAGACAGGCCATTTGTGTGGAAAAGCCACTGGAAGGGGCTTGGGTGGGCCTGCAGGTTAGGTGGGGCAGGGCCTCAGGGAATCACCAGAGTAGAGCCAATAGTGTTAGGCAGGCTGATGGAGACTCAGATATGATGCTTTATGACGTGCTTGCCTGCAGTCCTCAGGGTCGGTGAGGGCTCGACAAAGGAGCAATGGCTTCTTCCAGCTCTTCTGTCAGAAAGAAAGCTGCCCTTCCAGCTCTCACCCTGAAGCCAGACAGTTCAGTTCCTCTCTATATGTCCCTGACACAGAGAGAGCTGCTGCCTCAGCACTGGAGCTCAGAGCGAGTGAGTCCATCAGCAAGTAAGTCCATTTTGGGGCCCTTTAACAGGGAAGGCCTGGGGACTCCAGCAGCCCTCATCTCGCTCAGCCACAATCTGCTGGTTTTCACAGCCAGAAGTTGTGGGAACTTCTCTCCCAGGTACTGGAACCCTGAATTAGGGAGCCCGGTGTGGGGCTGGGACCCCCTCGCTCCTCCCAGGGAACTTCCACAGCCAAGGTATCTTTCCCGAGTTTTAACTGCCACATGTGGGTATGGAACTAGCCTGTTCCACATCTCTGCCCTTCCTACCAGTCTCTGCATGGCTTCTGTGTGTCCTTAGTTGTGAGACTTCTGTTGAGCTAGACTTCAGGTGATTCTTAATGATGATCGTTTTGTAGTTTAGTTGTAGTTTTGATGTCATGAGAGGAGGCAAGCACAGTGTTTACTTGCTCCGCCATCTTGACTGGATCTCTGGCTTTCTCTTCTTAACACTGATTCCCTGGTGACTCAAGTGGCAACTGATCATTTCTGTGTTCCATACAGCTAAAGGTCAAGACGTGAGGTCAACCCTCTGTTAGCTTTCTCTATTTGTCTTATAGAAAAAAAATCCTGCATTCAATCTTGCCAGCTACCTCCATTTCTTTTTTTCCCCTCTTTAATTCCCCCCCCCACACACATACTTCCACCCCTGACCTATGGATGTTGCCGTTTCCCTTTAAGAACTGGATCTCTGAAGGTGGGGTGTCTTCTCCCACAGGCTCGGGACGTGCACCAGCGATCAGGCGCACCTGGGGCCAGGCACCCCTAGCCCACTTGGGGCCTAGCATCCCCAGCACATTTGGTGGTGGGGGGGCTGGCGCTCCTGGGGGGCCAGGCACACCTGGGGTATGGTCTGTGGCTCCCCCTGGGGCGCGAACCCAGGACCTTCTGCGTATAAAGCAGACATGCTAACCACTACACTATGGAGCCACCCCTACCTCCATTTCTTCACTAAAGTTCTTGGTTTTCTACTGCTCCTGCCCCTCCAGTCACCAGCTCAAGTCATCTGTTGCTGTTGCTCCTCAAGGTCCATTCAAGGGCTCAATAGATATTGAGTAAACAGAAGAACACCACACTGGCTTGACACATCTTGCTTCGACACAAGAATCTTCTGACAACACTGTCAGAAAATGAAATTGTGTTTCTTTGGTAGTCATGCATTCCTTATTAATGAGAATACTCAAAGAGAGGCAGGATGACTTATTTGCTGTATTATAGAGACAGAACTATGGCAGATGTAACCCTTTCTGATCAGTAATCCCAGTTTACAAACTCAGCCTTCTAACATCAGTAATTCTCGGCCTTCCTTCTGTGTCTACACCATTCAGATGTTTCTTTTAGGAATATGTAGCAATTTTTATACAGGGGTGTATTAAGAAAGACATGGGCATATTATATTTCATTCTCTTTGAGAATTCATGGACTAGATATCCCTTTTAGTTTAACTGTTCCGATTATTTCTGGCATCCTCTCTGATGCTGTATTATGTTTGATTCAAGAGTGTATTGAGATTTGTAGGATCTGGGTTGCTCCTTTACTGAAATGCCCTGGAATGCTTTGTTATGTTGTCAGGAGTTGATCTTATAGCTTTATCATTTCCTGTTCCTGCTGTCTCTTTTTCTTCTTTCATAGCCTTTTTCTTTGCCTACTGTTTCCCTCTATTAGGACTTGGCTTTTAAGGTCAAAACTAACAAAAGTCCTCCTCTTTTCTGCTCATCTCTAATGGGCTTGCCTTAAAAAATAATCTGAGAAGCAGTAACTAGGAACGATCAGAAGCTAGATTTTAGCTTCCGGCTCTTATAGAAAAATATGAGACTGTGGAATATTTGACACCTGAAATATCACTATTGTTTTCCATCTCTTAATGTATTCCATCAAACCTAAAATGTACACTTTTTCACACTTTTAACATCTCTGAAATTGTGATGCTTTTTTCAATTAATGGCATTTTAAAAATTGTGAGACTTTGAAATGTAGACTGGCCTAAATTTTAAAATATAATTACACAATATCTATTGCCTCTGGATAATAGTAAAGATTATGAAATATATTCCAGGATTATATAACTGAAAATATTGACTCACAATTTCCTCCCTCCCCTCCATACTATATGTGGCTATCCCTTTTATATCTCTGCTTGCTTCTTTAGCTCTTTTAATAATAATCCGAAGAATCATCATCATAATAATAGCTATCATTTATTAAACATTTACTTTGTTGGTCAGACACTGTCCTAATTGCTTTATGTGCATGAACTCAATCATCACAAATAGGACCCATTATCCCCACTGTACAGAATAGGAATCGGAAGCCCAGACAGATTAAATAATTTGTCCAATAATTTGTTCACATGGCTGGGGGAGCCAGGATTTAAACCCATGTTCTTAATCCCTACACTTTTTATCTCTCATAACTTTTTTGTTCTTATTGTCAGTTTTTAACATCTCTAAACATAAAGGTGCTAATTGCTGATCTTTACTAATGGAGAAAATACTTTTCTCAGATATTTTTATCCAGTTTACCCAGAGTATTAAATATAGAAGCAATTCTCTAATCAACTGTATCTACTGAGTGAGGAAAAGCAAACTTTCCAAGGAGAAAGAAATACATATTCTTAGAAAAGAGCCAAGAAATGGAAACAAGAGTGTCTTCCTGATCTTTGTGGTGCAACCAGAATTCTTGGGAAAACCTAATCAGGCGCTCTGCTGCTCTTTCTAGGAACTCGTTTGACTACATTATGTCATATCTCATTAGCAGAGTGATAGTTGCCTACTAAACTTTGAAGTTATGTAAATGATATTAATTTTCAAGAATCCTGTTAATTTTAGATGTTCTGCAAAAACAGGCAAAACTGCATTTCTTCTTTTTACCCCATTAAAAAAAAAGAACTATAATGAATGGCTATATGATAGAATGTGTCTATATAAATACGCACATACATGTATGTATGTAATACTAATATATCAATATCATGATTCGAGTGGTATATGTTGGCAAACCACTTTAATTTTCCTAAGAGAGCTATGCATAGCTTTTCCCCCATTCTTTTAACATTGTAGTAAAAATTAGGTGTGATTTATTAACCAATGTCACCTCAATAATTTTAATAAAATATAAAAGGGGGTATGACTAATCATTCTTAAAAATGCTGTCCACTGTGCGAGAACTAGGGAACTGAGTAGGGTGCTAATTAGAGCCCCTCTATAGTTCTGGTTATGAAAACAGTGAAAAGAAGGGAAGAGAAGAATTCAGGGGGAAGCAGGGAGGAAACTGCCAATGATGGCAGTCATTGTTCTGAAGTCAGTGTGGTGCCCAGTTTGAGCTCATTTTCACTGGGAACTCATGCCAGTTTCCATGTTTTGGAACTGAATGAGCACCTTGTATGTTTTTGTTAACCTGGGAGAATTGCTTTAACCACATTGTGGGCATTGAAAAGGTAGAAAAAAGAAATAGAGAATTAAAAGATATGCACATAAGCCCCACTGTTAGTGGGCAGCTGACATCACGCAACGTTATGAAAGCTCTCCGATGAGCCTGAAGGCTGGAGTGGGTGCTTCTGTCCCTCACGGTTGTGATGGTGGCTTATTTTTGTAAACTTAAGGAAACTTTTTCTGGCAATTGCATGTATCACTGATGCACTGAAAGCCCTTATTTCAGGATATTTATTCCCACAGCCCTTTTGCTAATTGTCTATTTCTGGTTGAGACTTGTGGGTCCCACTACAATTTATACTTTTTCATGTGAAAAAGGATTTTTATTTTTATTTCTTGTTTTGGGTCCCAAAGCCAATTTCTTACAGTTAGTTTCTGCACATGTTATAGTGGCTCATTCAAAAAATAGGCTTTGTGATGGACTTTTGGAAAAATTTAATAGTTTGTTTGCTTATTTTCTTTTATCTAGAAATTATCCCCCAAGAATAGATGAAGAAAATAATTTCCCTTTGTTATTTTTTTCTTCTAATATTTTCTGTTTGCTTATGTGTAAGTGACACCACTTTTTATTGTACGCTTGAAAGCCTTCACTAATATGAAATTTTAGTCCCTTGAAACCTTACTTTCAGTGTTTGAAAAGTATTGAGTTGATACATTTCACATCTTTACTTAAATTCACCTTCTTGTTGAGGCCTTTCCTTCGCCACCTTATTTAAAATGGGAAGCTCCACTCCCATACTCCTTACCTTGTTTTATTTTTCTCTTTACAACACTTACCGCTATCTAACTCTGTATTTTTTAAATCTTATTTTCTGCCACTGTCCTTCCCCCCCGGTACACACATAAAACCCCATGAGAGCAGGGAGTTTGTCTGTTGCAGTTTCTTTCTTTCTTTCTTTCTTTCTTTTCTTTCTTTCTTTCTTTCTTTCTTTCTTTTTTCTTTCTTTCTTTCTTTCTTTCTTTCTTTCTTTCTTTCTTTCTTTCTTTTTCTTTCTTTCTTTCTTTCTTTCTCTCTCTCTCTCTCTCTTTCTTTTTATTTATTTATTTTATTTATTTATTATTTTTTAGGGTAGGCCACCCTTGGTTGACCTCACAGATTGCAAGGACCTTGTCAGCTTACAATCCCTTATTTTTTTTTTTAAAATTTTTATGCCTACAGCACCTGGTCTTCCTAGGTGGTCTCCCATCCAAGTACTAACCAGGCTCGACCCTGCTTAGCTTCTAAGAAAGATGGGATTGGCTTGTTCAAGATGGCATGGCTGTAGACTGCAGTCTCTTTTTTAAAAGCAGGGTACAGTCAGGATTCCCAGTATGGAGACCACTGAGCTTAGCCCCGAGGACTGCTTCTCAGCAGCTGGTCTGTGAGACAGGGAAGGAGGGGGTGGGGTGTGTGTTTGGGGTGGGTGGTGAAGGTGAGCATTGCACAGACCTTAGAAGTAGGATGCCAGGCCCTTTGCACCAAAGCACCAGCGGCCATAGCAATTGGGAAACTGTGGGCTGCTGTCTTGACAGAAACAGGTGAAAGCTGAGCATGAGATCAAACTGATTTAAGTAAGGATAAGGTAGAGGAAAGAGTTGGCATGAGGCCTTCAGTTCATCAGGTTGAGAGCTGTGTCTGCAAAGAAGCTTTCTACATCATCTCTTTTAGTAATTTGTCGGATCACTTTGACATGAAAACAAACCTTTCCGTTAGCATCATGAGAGCGAGGACTATACCAGTTTTGTTCCCTACTGTTTCTTGACTCCTAGAAGAGTTCCTGGTTCTTATTAGCTGTTTGTGAAATTCTAACTGAGTGAATGAGTGAATGAAATCTTATGTTGAGTGCTACATTTTCAAAGTGCACATTTTATGCCAGCCCAATGCCTAATATAAATATACTAAACCAGTAGTTCTCAGCTTGGGCAATTTTGACTCTCAAGAAATATTTGGCAATGTCTGGAGCTACTGGTATCTAGGGAGGAGAGGTTAAGGTGCTGCTAAACATCCTACAGCCAATATATAAAGCTTTTTCATCTTACCTCCTTCATTTTTTTCTTCACTCCCTTTTTTTTCCCCCTAAAATAGAATTCCTTTAAATAAATTTCCTTGGTACTTTGATAGATGATCCAATTTAAAAGTGCTTTTAACTATAACTTTCAAAAGTGTACCTGTTTTATGTAACAAAGTATCCTTTAATTATAGCTATTGAAGTTGTGCCACTGTTGTTTCTTTGAGACAAAGTTACATCATTGAAAATCTCTATCATGATTGGTGGATGGGGTGCAAGGGAACAAAATCCTTTGGTAAAGCAAAGGGATTTGCTATCTGATACTATAGTTAACCTGAACTACATAACAAGCTGAGCCTTTTCCCTTGTTTTTCCAAGGTTCCTCACACACTTCATCCCTTTTTAGCTTTTTTCATTAATAGTACATTCTAAAACTTTCTATCTACACTTTTAAAATGGAGGAGAACCTTAAACCACTGTAATTTATTCCTCTTGTGTTAGCTTGCATTAAGATCTTCCTTAGCTACAGAAAAGTTGGTTCCTTTCCTGGTAAATTTCATGCCAATGAGAATAATTTTAAATTCTTATGCTAAATTAATTTCTTAGCTACTTTGAAATAGTATGGCCTTTTCAAAGAAGAAAGCTTTAATCACACTGTCTTCTTTAGGAAGGCCATTTCCTTCATGTAAATTAGTATTTCAGAGCATCTGGGCCTACTCTGGTTTCTTTATGGGTATAATTAACTTAATTGCCTTCCTGGTGCTTTATGTTAAGAAAATGGGAACTACTTGAAACTTCTGAAGATATTAACATTTAGAATATGAGTAACTTGTGAACAAGGTTCAAATTTATTCTAATTTAAAAATCTGCACAATGTGGTAAGGCACCATGTGGTATTCTGACCGAATTTTGTCTATACTTCATATAAGTCATGGAGAAGTGAGTAAGATTTTTAAAAATCGAATGTAGTGGTGAATGAAAGAGAATTTCTGTTCTTAGAGGAGTAGCTTCATTTCTTAAAAGTATGATAAAACTAGTTGTGCTAGCTGGCTCAGTAATCAGGTCTGTGGTCAAATCCTGCCTCTGGTGATTTACAGCTTTGGGCAATTGCGTAACCTTCCTAAGGCTGTTTCTTTACAAAATCAAGATAATGAAAATATTTGGTAAGGTTTCAAATGATTAAATTAAGTGATGTATATAAAGCCTGGTACCTTTATATATTCGATACTCAATAAATGCTAGCTACAGATTTTATTTATATATGTATAGGGTGTTTCTGTATATTTTAATTGGTGATTGGAATTGGTCTGGGCCCTTCTGAGGATATCTGATAAATGTAATGTGGCAAAACTTATAGACAGGTTCCCATGGTATTTATTTGTGTAGAACCAGCAGATTTCACATTTGCAGATGTTTGTATTTGCTCCTAAAATCTTAGAGAGTGAAGTGATATTAACATGTCATATGTATTCCCTCTTCTTCTTTTGGATGTTTTGTATTTGACCAGTGTCCTTTCATTTTCAGAGAAAGTGAAATCTTTTCCAGATGCACAATCCTATTATTGTGCATTATTTCACTGTATCATCTCACATATAACATATACATTTTTCATGGTACATTCTTTTTCATCATGAAAATTATTTTTTCAGAATGTTATTGATTTCAGTGATGGAGGTAGAAGTATGCAGGAATGGTCCTTGAACCATTTCTTCTCATCTTGGAGAACATTAAATTCTCATTTCTTTTATAGAAATGGTTTGGAAACATATAACATCTAATAACACTACTTACAAAGGTCAGACTTGGGATAACAATAGTATCCACTAGGACATTAGCCCAAGTTGAAAAAGAAAAAAGTATCTGCTCTTAAAATATTGTTGAAAACTCTGAACTTTATTCATGTTAGCCTTCACTCAGCAAATTCTTTAATAAGCTTCCTTTTAGTTTTTCCATTGCTCACAGTGGATGAAAAGTCACAGATTAGGAGAGAAATAAGAGTGGCTTTGGAGGGAAGTAGCTACAACAGTATGCTTTTAGATGTTACAACAAATTGACTGACAGTCCGACATGATGAATAGAAAAAATTTCCAACAGTACTACCCATTTCAATAATGGATATTTACAATTTTTTTCATCAAAAAAAAAGTTTAATTCTTAGCACTGTAGACAGCAAGATAGTATATAATTTCCCAGAAATGTCAACCAAAATATTTTTCAATTATAACTTCATGTACCAGAATAGGTATATAGTGTAACATAATCGAAATGCATTCTGGTCATTAAATCACCACTAGGCTTCTTTTTTCTCCTATGGATTCCATTGGCCCACCTCATGTCTTCCTGGGATCAAAAGAAACAATGCAGATAAAGGGTCTTAAAGTTCTCTACAAATGAAAGTGGTTGGTAAACAAAGGATTTTCCTTGTCAACACTGATTACTGTGATTAAGATGATCATCAACAAGGTATTTTGTTAGTGTAGGATTTCTCGTATTGGCATTATTGATATTTCAGGCTGGATAATTCTTTGTCATGGGGGCTGTCCTGTGCATTGTAGGATGTTTAGCAGCACCCTAACCTCTCCTCTCTAGATACCAGTAGCTCCAGACATTGCCAAATATTCCTTTGTTATGGCGCGAACAATTCTGAGACCCACGGAGCCAATTGAGATTAATTATGAGCCTTTATTAGCCGGCTGGCGACTGACTCTCTACCATGCAGGGCTAGAGGAGATCAGCCCCGAGCTTTCAGAGGAGGCAGCTGATAAAGCTTAAGACCATATCCTGGTGGTCTCCTGAACAAGCAAGCAGATTACAGAAGTGGAAGTTGGCTGTTAGCATATCTTTTCCCGGAACAACACCCTTAATTAACAAGTAAATGGATTACAGAAGCAGACATTGGCCATCTACATATTTTATACAATACACTTCCTAAACCACGCACAAGCAAGTAGGACAACTTCTGATATCTAAAGATATTTCTTCCCTGTAGCTGACTTAGCTAGTTGGCTCACTTGAAAATTTTCTACCCTTAACACCTGAGAGTGAAAATTGCCTAGGCTGAGAACCACTGGGTTAGTGTAAGTATATGTAAGTTAGGTATGGACTTAAAACCATGTGGATCGCTAATGTCGTTTTAGCTATGCAGGACCTCCAGTTACCATCATCTCTGCTTGGTCATTTTGGGTACCTTCTGTTCTAATTTTTTTTTTTGGAACGGAGAAGGGAACTGCCTGTTTTTGGAATTGCTTCTTGCTTCTTGTTTTTATTGTGACTTTAATGTACTGGAAAAGATTTTTATGACTCACAGGGAAGTATACGTCATCGTTTAGTTTCACTTTACAGGCAATTTCTAGACTTTTTGGTGGGTCATATAATTCTAAGGGCCACGTGCTGGTGGGAGAGAATACGTGCAACTTGCCTAATTTGTACCTGGTGTTCCACAATAGGTGGTACTCTCGAAACCCATCTCTGTGGACATGCTGAGCTGTGTGTACGCGGTAGGGCAGAGTACCAGAGAATCTTATCAGTGAGATGAATGTCGCCAGCCTTGCTCCCATGGCCAAAGAGGGTGTTAAAAGCTTACTTTCTCATTTCTCCTTTTCTCCTCATTCCATCAAGAATTCTTTCATTTCCATATTGGTTTTGCAGGGGTATGAATTGGAAAAGGGAGTGGGCAGAAGAACCATAGGAGGGTAGGGTTGTGGGAAATGCTTGAGGGAGAGTTTAAACAGGCCCAGGAATGAATGTAGAGTGTTAAGAAGTGCTTGAGAGAGCAGAGGGGGATTTTAGGAGATAGTGCTGCAGAGTGGACACTTTATTTGTAGCGTTTTAGGGCCTTCTACATGCCAAGCCCTAAGCTTTAAATATACAGCTTTATTTAATTCTCCCATCATTTCGCTAAGGTGCGTACTGTTACACTTATTTTACACATGAGGAAACTGAGGCCTCTGAAAAGTCGCCAACTTGCCCACAGTCTCATATCATAAAATAGTAGAACCAGGACACATTGAGTCTGGTCCAGGTGTAAAGCCCACAGTCTTAACCACAGCATTCATTATTCAGTTAATATGCTGTTAGAAATTACATTTCCAGTTTATGAGATTTAGATATACAAAACAGTAGAAACTTATCTTTTGTCTGGATTAAGCAAAAAGGAACTGAAGTACTTTGTACAGGGGGTGGGTTGTGGGGGTGGGGGTGGGGTGGGAGGGAGGAAACAGTGCTCCCTGCCCTGTGTGAGTGAGTTCATGTCTTCTAGCAGCATGACTTCTTTCTTTCTGTCTTCCTTGGGTGTGTGCACCTGGCTTCCTGGTTTCAGTTAGTCTAAGTAGATGTTTAGGTAGATTTTTTTTTTTTTAGATAAATATTTCTAAGGGTAGGGAGAAGATTACAAACACTGAAACTGTTGTTTTATGGTAAGATAAATGTATAAACCACCCACACATATCTCAAACTATCGTTCTTGCCCACTGACATCTACATAAGTAAAACCTCTGGATCAGTTCTTTTCTTAGAGAATTACTTTAAGTGATCCAGATTTTCCAGTACTTGGCTAGTAGCTGCCTGGTTTTATGGTGTGTTTTATGATAAATGAATTCTCTGTCCCTCCTAGTTAGGCAAAGTCCATTGAACCATCAGCTCAGAGATGTGGTCACAGTGGCTCAGCTCAATCCTGTCCCCAGCTATTCCTCAAGCAAAAGTTTTATCTTCAGAGCTCTGTCCTTGTTTGTAAGCTGTCACATTTCCTCAAAGTGTTTGCTTGTTGTTATGGCCAAAAAAAGGTTTGTGAAGAACAGACTATCAGGTCAAGAAAATATGTTATTCCGGGAGAACATAGTACTGATAGTCATCAAAAAGCCATAAAGAAATGAACGATATAACCTTCAAGTTCAGTGTTTTGCATTTGATTGTGAAGAAAGACAGTTTTGAAAAAGGAACAGTATTTGAAAGGGCTTAACACCAAACTAAAGTAATAAATGATGATTTTAAAAATTGACAGGTTGATTTAAAAAAAAAAAAACTTCAGTGAAATATAGTTCAGATACCATACAATTAACCCATGTAAAGTGAACAGGCTGATTTCTGAGGCGGGAAAACTTTGGACTGTTTCTATACAGTTCCATAAAACTCTGAATTAGGCAAAGATTTGTGACAGAGGAATTTTTTCACTTCAAAAGTGTTTAATCGTAGCAAGACCTGAGGTGAGGCTCAAACAAAGAATAGGTGGCATTTTTTTAGAATTCAGCAGAAAGTTTTTGGCAACCTTTAAGAAGACTCTCCTCCCTAAATTTGTAACCATTTAAATGCTTTCTGCCAAATTGTATTACATATATTTGAAATGGTGATTGATAATGTAAATAGGTATGGTCGACTTACAGGAATATCTTTCATGGAAGCTTATTAGCAACTTGAGGTGGAAGGAAAGGGTCACTGATGAGTAGGTTCCCTTGCAAATATGTACCTTCTAATATTTACCGGTTGAAGACTTTTGGATGTGTTTGTGAATTGGCCTTGGAAAAAAAGTGAGACCAATGAAGTGTGAAAATGGTTCAAAGGTCCTTCAAGAGATAGGAAAGTGCACACTTGCCATAATGAGATTTGTTAGAAAAAGAAGTTGGTAACCAGTGAAGTTTTTGGTGAAATCTCAGTCCGTCTAGTCCTTATAGGAAGGAAAACAAAACATTTAAAAAGACATGCAATGTTTATAATATGGCTCTTTATAGTTAAGTTTTTTTATATGCTTGATATCTGTAAAAGCCTGAGTCAAAATTTTCTTTTTATTTTGCTATTTCTGTGCTATAAAATAGGAATTTAGGAAATTTGACTCTGCCTTACATAATTCTTACCCTTTGACCATTGCTTAGGAATGATTAGGTTGCAAATTGGAGTTTGCCTCTAGTACAATGGCTTTTTATATGCATAAGGGCTGAAGGAAAACAGTTCATGATAGCATTATTGAATACAATGTATTGTTTCTATGGGTGCCGAAAAACGGCTGTCAGAAAATATATTTGTTGCACTTCCTCAATAGTTCTTTATGCATTGGTTTTTTGGGAACCGAACGTTAGTAACACATCTCATGTAAACAATCATTTTGAGAATGAGGCATAAGTTGATACTGGAAGTTAGGTTATACTGCAAGTTGTGAAGAAGACACATTTCATTTCCAAGAATCTAAAATCTGGATTTTAGATTCTACTGCCTATGGAACTTCTAATTTTTCTAAAGATGCCTAAAGATGGGAATTTTGTGTAAAATGTCTTAATGGTTGCAAGTAATTTAAAATGTTACGTTGTTTTGTGGAACTAGTAAACCATGCTTATGGGCTGGCTATGTGTCTATGTGACTCTCCAGCCTACGTGGTGTGGGTCATGACTCTGCCTTCAATGGGGAGGAGAGACATCAGTTACCCAAGCTAGGCCTAGGGTGCATGGAGTTGCCAAGGACCTGAAGAGGAGGGAACAGGGAATAGCCCACAGAGGAGGAGACACTGGTCTGGGCCCCGAAGGTGGGATTTAGAGGTGGGTGGGTGAGGGGCATACATTCTTTTCAGAGGGGGATGCTCAGGCTGGTTATTGTGAGCAGCAATTAGTTCAGTGTGCTGTCAGCCTTGAGCTGTGGAGATATTCCCAAGTAGAGGACAAAGCAAAGCTCTTTACATAATCTGTGTGAGCCCTGTACCCCGAAACCTCCCCACATGAATCATGTAGTGTAGGTCAAAAGAGATCATGAAAATTTAAAAATAAGGAAAATCAGCTTTAAGATGGGTCTCCTTGGCCAACCAGATTGTTAACCCTTAACAACTTTTCTGTATAGTGGAGTTCTTACTTTTCTATAGTCACCCATTTTTCATCTGGGGGAGTCACTGGCTGAAAATAAAAACCTTATACATCTTTCAAGTGAAGAAGATATTGGTTCAATACTGGAAGAATTTAAGTTTTCAGTGCCTTAAATTTTGTTTTCCCTTCACTAGATTTTCATATTTCAGAGCTACCTTTATAATTTCTCAATGAGTAGTTTCTCGTTTGTGGTTGGATGACTCAAGGAAAGTCTAGTTATTCTTTTACCTTCCCATAGTTAAAGTTTATTGTCCTTCCCTATAAGCATTAGATTTGTGATTTAAGGTGACACCATTATATTTACACTATTGTGTTGTGTTAAATGAGACTGTTCATTTGAAATATGGGAGATAAGCAGACACAACTAAGAATTAAATGTATAACTGAAAGGCTTAGCATTGTGGTCCTGGGTCATCCACTAATTTGCTCGGTGACAGAGCAAATCACTTGAATGATGTGCTTTGTTTTTCACCTGTTTAATAGAGGAGAGTAACCTGGTTAAATATTTGGTAGGGAAAGATTTGGAACACACAAACAAAAATGCTGCCCCTCCTCCCCAGTACACAGTATTTGATTTGTTCAGCTTGGACTGCTGGTATGGTGCCTCATGCGTAGCAGGCACTCAAAATATTTGTTGGTTGATATCAGTGTAGAAAAGAAATCTATTTTTTTCTGTGGTGTTAGGAGATGTTGAAGGTATGTTTTCATTGTTAGTTTTTATGAGAGTGTGAAAAAAAAGAAACATTAAGCGGGAAGGGACATACTACAAGACCATGAACTGTTCAGAAAAAGTTGGAAGTGAATGCCTGCCAGATCTGCTCCCCAAAATTCAGGTGCCTCAAATTGTAACCTTGGCCCCTTTTTGCCCTCACATGCTCATTCACTTTGGTTGACTCATTCATTCAGAACCAATTTATTGAGCATCTAGTAGGTGCCAAGCTCTGGTATAAGCATGATGGTGGATAAGATGAATTCAGGTTCATGCCATCAAGCAGATCACAATGCTATATGATGTTAGAGATATTATGATGAATGTGTGTAGAAGGTATAGTGGGAACACATATAAGGGAGCCATTATCTCTGAGCAGATGGAGCAGAGTCATACGGGCTCAAAGAAACAGGGGTACTTGAGCTTGGTCTTGAAATATGAATATACACTGATTGAGGGGAAGGGAAAAGAAGGAAATGAAGGGAATTGAAAGGAAGGGTGTGACACTAGGGGCATGGGAGCAGCTTGATCACTAGTTTTTCCTGGCATCCCTCCCACTTATCCTCTCCTATAATTCAGAAGAATTATATATTTATCTGTGGATGTTTTGATGCTTGTATCAATAAATACTTAAATACATCATTATTGGACAGGTTGTGGCATCTTACATAAATGCTATATATGATGATATGTTTTAGGCATAAGTAGTAAAACTATATGTTTGTAGAGCAGCATAAAATGCAAAGATGTTAGGACTGGCTTAAAAATCCCACATATCTACCTGTAATTCTCATTATCATGGGTTACAATATAAATTAGAGTATTACATTAATTTGTGATTCTCTGATTTTAAAATTATATAAAGATATTACCATTGGTGTTTTAGTTTCTTTTGGTATTTGCGTTATTCCTTAGAAGAATGTGTTCCCCGCCCCCTCCCCGCCTGCCCAACATATGCATTTGGAGAAAGTTACTGATTACAAGGTCATGCTGATGTTATAAAGATAACAATAACAGGGTTTCTTACCTTCCTGAACTACATTCTTTTGGACATCCTTCTTCACAAACAAGCCAGTTTGCTGGAAAATAGAGTTTCCTGGACATTCCTATCTTATGTGCACTTACATATTTTGGAGGAAGCTGTGTGAATGTGGGCACTTTGAATAGTTGTTGATGATCACCAAAGTTTTGATTGATTAAAAAGCATGCTGACTTTAAAGTTCTTTTAGTTTTTTTCTTCTTTATATTTTCCCTTCTTAAGTCTGTCCTGAAATAACACTTTTGGGAAGTTCCTATTGCACTATTTTTTCTTCATGATTTGGAGAGCAGTTTTATAGGAAAAGGGTTTATATCTGTGCCTGTGGTACATGGTAATTCTTGTGGAATTCAGAGTGTCAATATGTACCAGATATTATTCAGATCTCTCTCTCTCTCTCTTTTTTTTTTTTTGCAATGAATCTAGACATTCCTGTTGCACTCATGGGTGGGCAGATAACTTTACTCCAAAGTAAATAAATGCATCCACTTGTCTAAGAATGTAATTTTGATGAAACAAGTGAGAAGTACTAAAGAAGTTATCAGTACAAATAAAGGTATATCAGTTCGTGAGGTATAGTCACACTGTAAAGTAATAAAACTGGCTGGATTGGTTAGATGTACTATTCTTTGGAGGTTGATTTCTGAACCAAAAAGAGAGCTTCAGTGAGCACATGGTAGGTGAATAATTTTATTTGAGCATTCTCCTTGCTTTCCATTCTAGTTCATTTTTGTCCTATGGAACCATGTGACTCTTAATAACCAAAAGTGATTTAACACCTTGTGGTAAAGCATGCACTAATTAAACAATTTTATTTAACTTTTTAGTATGGAAAATTTTATTTATGCAAAGTAAAGAAGAATATGATCTCCAGCTCCATCACTATGACAATTATTAACATATGGCCCAATAATGTTAAGTTATAAAGATTTTTAAAAGACCCTTTGAATACTTTTAATGAAATGGGACTTATTTATAACTTTTAGCCTGCTATGTTCTCAGAATGAAAATAATTTATCTTTAAATCAATTATTCATGTGTGAACCTTGTCTATCACATGACAAATGAGAAATTTCTCTTGGATTCCAGTTCATCATCGCCTTAGATATTCTTTATTTTCTTTCACCCTTTGTTTCGTGAAATCATTAGGATTACTTTCTGGAAAAAACCTTCCCATAGATCTAACCAACAGTAAGTAAAACAAAAACTTTATTGCACTGATCATTTTAGTTACCTGAATGAATTAAAAGAGTTCAAGGCCATCCGCAGAAAACTTTTTTCCTCCTTTTTTTATTGTGGTAAAATACACATAACAAATGTTACTGTCTTTACCATTTTTAAGTGTACAGTTTTGTGGTATTAAATACAGTCACATTGTTGTACTATCATCAGAACCATCCATCCCCATAACTCTTTTCATCTTGCGAAACTGAAACTATATCCATTAAACAGTAATTCCCCGTTTTCCCCTTCCCCAACCCTTTGGCAATCACCAATATACTTTCTGTCTCTATGATTTTGACTACTCTTAAGTACCTCATATAAGTGGAATCATACAGTATTTTTTTTTTTTTTTTTTTGTGACTGGCTTATTTCACTTAGCATAATGTCTTCAAATTTCATCCATGTCGTGGCATATTGCAGAATTTTCTCTTTAAGTTTAAATAATATTCCACTGCATGTATGTATCATTTTGCTTATTCATCAGTGGACACTTGAGTTGCTTCCATGTTTTAGCTATTGTGAATAATGCTGCCAAGAACATGGTTTACAAATATCTCTTCAAGACCCTGCTTTTGTGTTTATTCCCAGAAATGGAATTGCTGGATCATATGGTCGTTTTTAAAACTTTTTAAGGAACCACCATGCTGTTTAATACGGTGGCTGTACCATTTCACATTCCCACTAAATGTGTGCAAGGGTTCCAATTTCTTCAGATCCTCTCTAACACTCGTTTTCTGTCTTTTTGACTATAGTCATCTCAATGGTTGTGAGGTGCAGTCTCACTGTAGTTTTGATTTACACTTCCTTGATGATTAGCGATGTTCAGCATTTTTTTGTGTGCTCATTGGCCATTCTTATATTTTCTTTGAAGAAGTGTCTATTCAAGCCCTTTGCCTTTTTTTGAATTAGGTAATTTTTATTGTTATTTTAGGAGTTCTCTATATTTTCTGGGTATTAATTCCTTATCAGATTTGCAAATATTTTCTCCCATTATGTGAGTAGCATTTTTACTCTTTTGATAGTGTCTTTCGATGCACAAAAAATTTAAAATTCCATGACGTTCAATTTGTCTTTTTCTTTTGTTACCTGTGCCTTTTGTGTCTTATCCAAAAAATTATTGCCAAATGCAGTGTCATGAATCTTTTGTCCTATGTTTTATTCTAAGAGTTTTATTGTTTTTAGGTCTTTCATTTAGGTTCTTGATCTATTTCTAATTAATTTTTGCATATGGTGTTGGGTAAAGGTCCAACTTCATTCTTTTGCATGTGAATATCCAGTTTTCCCAGCATCATTGATTAAAGACTATCCCTTTCCTATTGAATTGGCACCCTTGTCAAACATCATTTGATCACATACATAACGGTTAATTTCTGAGCTCTCTATTCTGTTCCATTGGTCTATATGTCTCTCTTTACGCCTGTACCACATTGTTTTGATTACTGTAGCTTTGCAGTAAGTTTTGACATCAGTACATGTGAGTTGTCCAGTTTTATTCTTTTTCAAGATAAAAGGCATCAAAATTGGAAAGGAAGAAGTGAAATTATCTGTTTGCAGATGATATGAACTTCTCTGTAGAAAAGATTCCACATACAAAAAAAAAATGAATTCAGCAAAGTTCAATACAAAGTCCACATATAAAACTCTATACACAGTGAACAAACTGAAAAGGAAATTATGAAAACAATTCCATTTACAATAGCATCAAAAAGAATAAAATACTTAGGAATTAACTTAACCAAGAAGGTGAAAGACTTGTACAATGAAAACCCCAAAACATTGCTGAAAGTTAAAAAAAATAAATAAAAGGAAACATATCCTAATGTTCTTGAATTGAAAAACTTAAATGTTAAAATGTCAATGCTTCCCAAAGCAATCTACAGATTCAGTGCAATCCCTATCAAAATTCCAATGACACTTGGGTCTTTTTAGAGACAATTTCTGTTGATTTTTTTGTTTGTTTATTCGAATGGGTTATACTTTCTTATTTATTTGTATGCCTTGTGATTTTGTTGTCATTGTTGAACACTGGACATCTGAACACTGGACATCTAATAACTGATAACTCAAAAAATCAAATTCTTCACTTTCCCAGAATTTTTTTTATGTGTTTTATGATTGCTTTGTTATTGCCTTTTGTTGTTGTTGTTGTCAGAGGCTGTCACTGTGCTGAGGATCAGTGTGAGGTGTAAACTTAATGTCTTCTCAGGTCATTTCTGAGTCTTTCTGTGGCCAGAGGCCTGGTCAGTTTCTAATTTGCCTGTATGTGTATTAGTTTTTCAGTGTCCTAGTCTTTAATGTCTGGCTCTTGAAAGGTAAAAAAAAGTGAAAAATAAAATGGGAAAAGAGGGCTCCGACTCCTTAAATTTCCTGGAATCACTTTAGCTGGTGGGGGAGGGCAATATGGAAAGGTATAACAACAATGGCTGCCTACCTTTTTGTCTGCCCCTCTGTGATTAGAAGCAGCAATCAGCAATGAAAGCACAGTTCTCTATTGTTTGGAGAACAGTGTCCTTTTTGCCCACCCTGATTCCCATAAGCTGTGTGCAGCTGCTCCAGAAACATGTGCGCAGCTGCCTGCCAAGTGTCTGGGGGTGGGGAATGGGTTACTGGGACTGTACTAAGAGCTGAAATTGACCTGTATTAACCACAGTTTACCATCCTAGTCTTACTCTGGAAGTTGCAAGCCTTCACCAGACTCCAGAGTTCCAAAAATAGTTACATCAGACAGATTCTGCCAATGCAATTGTTGTCTAGGTGGGGGAGACAGATTCCTGGTGCTTCCTACTCTGCCATATTTCTAGAATCCTCTTCACAGAGAACTTTTTGAGGAGCACAACATCTTCCCACTATAGTACAGATTGGGTACTGTGGTACAAGTACTTAATTCTATTTTACTTCCTTTAAAATGTGCTGTTCTCCCCTCTCTGATCAGTTCATTCTAGAGTCTGGTCTTTTAGATCATATTACTTATTTGCCAATTGTCTGTTAGGGTTGGATGATCACAGAAGACTTCGTGAAATGAATACCCTCTAATGATATTTTAGCTTAATTTTAAGGATTGGTAAAATTTAGAATGGGAAAGGTGGGATGGGAGTTGGGAAGAATATATTCCAGATCTCTGGAAAGTATAGAACTATATCCAATTATAATAAAATAGATGTCTTCTTCTATGCCAAACTCTGTTAGATCTTTTAAAATATTGTTTATAATTCAATAATAACCTTAAGAGGTAGATACTGTCATCTGCATTTTCTATATAATACTAGTCTCTCGGGATTCTTTTTTTTTTTTTTATTGACATGTCATCTTGTTTAGTGTTGGTCCTAGATAAGTGTCCTACTTTGGCTTATAAATCATATCTTAATCCTACAGAGAAACAAAGTGGTGTTCAGACTTAATAAACCTGCTCAGTTTTCTTGGAAAGAGCCCGATTTGAGCTCATTTTTTTCAAATTATTACAAGTAATATTTTCCAAAAGCTGTCTTGGGTAGAATACTCAGGATGGGGAGGATAGTGGGGGAGTAATTAGCCCTAGACCAACCAATGCCTTGGACCTGCCTAACAAGTCATAAAAGCAAGACCTGAAAGGCACAAACCATTCCAAGTAATTTCTAACTGCATCTTGGGAAAAAAAATCAAGAATATTTATAGAAATACAAAAATAGTCAACATTCAGCAAAGTGAAATTTACATCTGACATCCAATCAAAGTTTACTAGGCATGCAAGGGAACAGGAAAACACAACCCTTAATGAGAAGAATTATCAATCGAAACCAACCCAGAACTAACAAAGATTTTAGAATTATCAGAGAAGGTCATTAAAACAGGTTATTATAACTGTATCACATGTTGATAAAAAATTAAATATAGATATGGGAGATGTAAAAAAAAAAAAAAAAAAGACCCAAATAGAACTAAAGTTGGAAACTACAGTATCTGAGATGAAAAATACACCAAATGGAATTAATGGCAGATTAGACATCATAGAAAAAAGATTACTGAAATTATAGGCATGATAGAAATGATCTAAAATGAATTCCTGGGAAGCAGGGAGAATGAGGGGAAAACATGAAAAGAGAATAAGTGAGCTGTGGACAATGTTAGGCAGCCTGATAACTGCACTTGTAATCCCTGAAGCATAGAAGAAAGGGATGGGGGACAGGAAAGAAATCGAAGGAATAGCCAGAAAAAAATTACAAATTTGATGAAAACAGTAAATCCATATATCCAAGAAGCTCGGTAAATCTGAAGCACAAAAAATACTAAGACAATTACACAGAGCAGTCACGATCACATTGCTCAAAACCAGTGATAAAAATCATAAAAATTTAAAAAAATGAAACTAAAAATTTTAAAAATCATCAGAATAGCCAGAGAAAAAGAGATTAATAACAATTAGAGGAATAAAGATAAGGATGTTTGGCAGCTGATTTCTCCTCTGAACCAAAGCAATTGAGAAAAGAGCAACATCTTCAAAGTACTCAAAGAAACTATAAACCTAGAATTTTATACTCACTAAAAATGTTTTCTTTCTTTTTCTTTTTCTTTTTTTTTAAATTTAGTTGTATTTATTTTTCTTATACTGAATCAGAGTAGTAAAAACCAATACCAACTCCAGGTAAAATGGCTCGATCAGATTGATTTGGCTGCATACTTTCTGAACACATAGCGTTCTAAATTAAAAATAAGCACACATATGTCCTATTACAAAATGTAGAGGTAGATTTTTTTAAAAGTTCAAGTACTAGCACATAAATGATGTAGTGTGTTAGGGAAATAGTCAATTGCCCATTTTCCTAATTAAATTTATATACAATTTCCTTTTTTTTAACAACTTTTTTTTCATAAAAGTACTTTCAGAAGTTACTTTTTAATTATGTCATGAGGATACAACCGGTAATTAGCAACACTTCTCTGTCTCCAAATCATCTTCTACAGAGAGCTTTTCTACTTTGCTGAGGAATATCCCTTCCAGCACATTGTTCTGTGTGCTTCTCGTACAGAGTATAATCAGTGAAAAAGGGATGACATTTCACATCCTAAGTACTATGGTGAAACACTAAGAATTATTTAGGTTTAATAGAGTTGCAAATAGGTTTTGATGACATATTTAAGAACATGTATTTTATCAGGAAAAAGATACCTTGAAAGAAAAGTCTCTGAAATTATTTAATTTCCATTTTTAATATGCCTTTTCTATGGCAAAACTATTGGATGAAAGGTTGAAATTTATTCCATTGATGTAGGACTAAAAAGACTAGATATCCTGGCAGTTGTTTTGTAATAAGAAAAACAGTATAAATAGCACCTTATCATGATTCTGCAGGGGTTTTAACACTTACAATAATAGGAAATAGCCTTTAAAAAGTTGTTCTTACTTAGATTTCTAGCTTTAGTGTTCTTTAACAAAGACCATATTTTGTGGCCTTAAAAACTAACAAAAACATTACATCTGGCCTTAAGTATTAGTACTAACACATAGTCAGGGTCCATATTTAATTTTGGAAAAATATATGTTATCTTTATTAATAAATGTTTCAACTAATTTCACTAAAAAAAATCTAATATTTTCTGATGCCACAAGCTTACTAGGAAATTACTTCTAAAAATTTATGATATAATCATTGAAGTTTTAACTATTTTAAAAAAAGAGGGGTATCTTTTTCTTTTATGTTAAATAACCTGAAAATGAGTCTATAAAATATTTTTTAAAAATGCATTAACACTGCTCAGTTTTGTTATGAACCCCCCACCCCCTTCGGCCCCCGGCTTCTTTTCTGTTAGAAAGAATGGACAACTCTTTTTGCAATTAATGCTAACAAAATGAAATAGTGCTCCCTTCAGTTTAGTAGCAGCGTAAACATCACCCCATCTCTCTCAGAGCACTTAGAGAGAAGCAATCAGAACAACATAAACTATGGATCCTTCAGGAAAAAGAAATCACTTCATTGTGTTGGAAGCAACAAGCTGGCCTATGCTCAGTGTCAGCGTGGACAGGGCAACACCATCTCCATCCTTTATCCTTCGTAAAGTGCACCAAAGCCTTTTCTTCTATGACAGTCTTTTTATAAAAAGGTTGTAGTAGAAAATTGTTTTGTTCTTTTGGGGTACCTCCCATATCTCCTGGTTGTCTTGCTTTTGGAGAACTATAACTTGTCTATGTCCATTTCACAACTAGTATCCTTTCCACTATATTCCATAGCTTTACTGCTTCATCTCTGACTTTTTCACTTGACTCCTTTCCAACAAGATAAAATGTGTTCTGCCCATCTATATTCTGGTAGATTGAAAACGATATTTAAGATCCCAAATAAGCAAGCCCCCTTGGGAATTGAAAGTTTCCTCTCAGAGACGTACCTGAATTATTAATGGGGTTTTTAAAAGATATTAAATTCATAGATTATAAATAATGTCAGTTGAAAACATTAAATAGTTGAGGACTTCATTGGCAAAGCAGGCAGAGTGCATGCCAGGTGAACCCAATGTTCTCTCTCAGTCCTAAAAAGCTAATAAAAATATTTTGGGTTACATAAGAGGGATTGAGTGCATATTTCATGCCTTTTATAGCAAATAAGGTTAGGATAATATACTTAGGAATCAATTTTACTGAATTCAGAAATGTATGTTTCCACCATACATCCTCAGAGGGCATTTTTTTTTTACATATCGGTCAGAAATCTGCTTCATCCTTCAAACAGTTTCATAGACAAGACGATTTTATACACTTGAAATCTTGAAAGCAAAACTGTCAAGGCTTCAGAATTTAAAAAGCAACAGCTTACTGTGTGTGCCATCAGGTTGAAAGCTATGTTGTCCTGATTTCAGAAGTTTCAAAAAGATAAAAATACAGTTGCCACTGATTTATCAAAAACATTTGGCTGCCCTTTGTCATCAGCTACAAAATTTTAGTGCTTTATAAAATAAACATCAAATTCTAACCTGCACTTTAAAAAAATTCAACTTGCTATTTTAAAAAGTTTTGCTTAATAGATGCTCAGAATTAGTACCAAACTGGTCTCTTTCAGAAGCTCTGAAGTGTAGGGACTGTTACTAATGCTGCTGCTACCTTCCTGCTGGAAGGACAAGTTGTCTAGATGCTATGCCATAAAATGATGGAGAACAAACTACAATAGGATCATGTGTGCCTTTGTAAATACAGAGTAACAAGAATCATCAAATCTAGCGTGATTCAAAACCACATTGCATTCCATACAGCAGAATTTTACTATCCATACAATGGATTTTAAAGCTCAGGTTAAATATTTAAAGCATTTGGTATTACTGTTATCAATACAGTTTTTGAAACTATAAATCAGGTTTGATTTTGTGTACATTTCTTCGACCAAGCCACCTGTCAGAAGTTGCTGCCTATGGTCAGCTTTTTATGATACATAATCGATGTATAAATTTCAACTAACACCCATAAAGCTTAGTTGTGGGGCTGCAGAGAGAAAAATGGAGAAGCAATTCTGCATAACCCACCACAGGAATGCAGGCTTGTGTAAAATGAAAATAGAATATTTATTTATGTTTAGCTTAAGTTACTGTCAGTCAAATCCAGGCAGTGATTAAACTGGCCACAAGGGAAGGAGGGAACCTGAGTCATGGAGGCAGAAAGTGGTACATGTGCAGACTTGCTCAGCTCCATCCATTTTTCCAAGAGGCCCAGGAAATGTCAGGTAAAAGCTGCACACAAATTACAATGGTATTGATTACAGCCAGGTTAGAAAAGGCTCACTTTTGTTCAGAGCAGACTCTACATCATTGAAGAAGGGGATCAGATCTTCAGATTCCAAAGTTCCTAGGTCAACATTTGTTCCTGGCTCAGGGTACTTGGTGCCATTTGCTGCTGGTATTGGTGATTCATCGTGAGATTTGGCCAAGACACGGCCGTGGAACTCTGGGGTTCGGGTGTGGAAGTGGCAGAAGAGTGGAGGTTCATATGATTCAGGGGCTGATTCAATGACTTCCTAGGGTCTTGCCATGTTATATTTTTCTACGTGACTGAGGAAATACCTCTGGCCAGTGGCCATGAAGGTCATCTCCCAGCCTAGGTGCAGCGGCAGCTCATCGGTGTCATGGTAAGACTGCTGGTGGCGGTGTGCGCGCTGCTGCACGGGGCTGCCCACAGCGCCCGCACCAGTATCCAGCTGCAGGACACCGGTGACGAGTGTGAGCAGACGTGCTGGGCCCCAGGCGGCCATTGGACGTGTTGGTGCTCGACTGGCGCAAGCACAAACAGGAGTCATGCTCCTTGGAGAATGTTTTGGACAGGCTCTTCTTCCGCCATGAGCCAGGCTTGAGCTTCCAGGTCTGTGACTAGGTCCTGCGTGGCATTGGTCACTTGCCGTCCAGGTGGCGGGGGTGGGAGCTGAATGGGCGCTGAGGCCAGAGTCATCTGGGCGCGCAGCGAAGCCGAATCCAGATGTGCGGCATCTGGGCTTGCGGTGGCTGCCGTGGAGCCTGAGTCGCTCTGGCGCATCCCAAGCTTTCAGGGCTGGAGACCAGCCCAGCTGGCAAATCCCGACCCAGCTGGGTACCTGGCAGCCCGGGGGCTTGCTTCTCATATTCCCTGAACTGGTTTCAGGTGTTAGGGCTCCAGGAGGAGGAGGTGGACAAGAAGCAGACAGTCTGGCCACCGCAGCTCCTGGACTGTTTTGAAAGTATCTTTCAAAAATAAAAATTGAGATAACGGGGGGCTCAGGGGATGGGCAGAAAAAAGGAAGAGGATTAAGAAGTACAGACTTCAAGTTATAAAATAAGTCATGGAGATTTAATGTACAGTATATGGAATAGTCAATATTGTAATAAATGTATGCTGTCAGATGCTTACTAGACTTACTGAGATCACTTCATAAGGTATGTGTTGAATCACTGTTGTACACTTGAAACTAATATAATACTATATGTGAACTAAAATTAAAAATTGAAAAAATCTTAAGGTGAAATAAAGACATTTTAGCTGTTTTCAGATGAACAGAGCCAAAAGGATTCATCACTAAATGTATGGCCTTTCAGGCACCCTATTTGACTGGGCACCAATGATTTAATGAGCAGACCTTAGCTGGGCCAATCAAAATATCCTTCTAGGAATGTAGATTTTGGACTGAGAAAACATTAATATGTGAATTGGGTGTGTGTGAAGGAAAGACTATTCCGTGATGTGACCATTGCCTGAGCATTGCTGGACCTGCCAGCTAGATACAGGGCAGAACAGAGATTGCTTTCCCTGAATCAGGTGTCCCCAACCCCCAGGCTGAGGACTGGTCCCAGTCCTTGGCCTGTTAGGAACCCAAGGTGAACCAGCGAAGCTTCATTTGTATTTGCAGCTGCTCCTCAGCGCTAGTTTCACTCTCAGCTCCACCTCAGATCATCAGGCACTAGATTCTCAGGAGCACTGGTCCCTGGTGCCAAAAGGGTTGGGGACCTCTGTCCTAAATCCCCTCAGAGACTGTCTGACCCCTCCCTTATGCCTACAGTGTGCTGGTTTGTGCTGGTTCTTCTTGGAACAGGCTGTTGCCTTGCCCTAGGCAAGCGTGATAGTCCGGTTTCTCCTTATCTGGGGCAGGTCAAGGCCCAGTACTCCTATGGTACCGCCCTACCCTACATAACCTCGTAGAGCCTGCAGAGGATATCCATGGTGTCTTTCTGCAGCCCAGGACACACTGTATGTAAGTTTCCTTAATATACTCAGTGTAATGATAGAGTTGTCAACCCCTCCTCTGGTCTCTCTGCCCCAGGAAATTTTCCCGGTAGTGTGGTAGGCCATGGAGACTGAATAACAAAAAATTATGAGAAAAAGATTAGTCCATGAGACAGAGGCCAGAAGCAGACGCTCTCTTGGTTTCCCATGGTCTTCCGATTTCCGGTTCTCTTATTTTCTGAGACTGAGATGCAGCCCTGCATTTGGATTCTGTGAGAAACCATTCCACCTTTAGAATAAATTTCTCTCTTTTTCATCTACCCCTACTGTTCTTGAGTACTTCTCACACATACATACACAAAAAAATCCAAATTTTCTTCCTTGTTTATTTTCATGTAAATAATTATGCTGAGGTTGTCACATCTAGACATAAGAACAAAGAATAAAAGTAAATTGTGAAGACTTAGCATTTCTAGGCCTATTCATGTTTTCTTGGTGAACTTTAAGACCTTGGGTTTCTGTTGAGTCATGGAGGAAAAAGATTTGATAGCTTTTAAGGTTAGTTCCCTTTCTCATCATCTAGTGTGCCTAGGCAGCCAGAAATTGAAGAAATGAGGTTTTGGAGTCCAGAAAAAAATAAGGTTTTATAAATGTACTATTTGCTTTTCAAGCGTTCTCCACAAGATACTCTTATATGTTCTGGTCGTTATTAGATATGTTAAACAAAATTTTTAACTTCCATGGCTGAAAGTCTTTTAAAAGGAAGAGTTTGTGGGCCATTGCTAGCAAGAAAAAAACCAGGTCTGGGGGAATGAAATCGAAACCACCAGCAGCAGTGCCAGGTGGAAAAGGCAAAATGTCCACCATCCTGGAGTTGGTGACTGTTCTTGGTACATCAGGTAGGGACTAGAAAGATGCAAGTTGTTTTGAAAGAATTTACACTGGCCATAGATCAAAGGGGGAGGGAGGAGGTAAAGCACAGCTAGTGCTGGGATAGGTGCAGAGTCAGGGTAGGTGCAGAGTCTGTAAGGAAGAAGTGTTTATTCATTTGGATTGGTGTGGGCAACTGTTTGGAAAGTTAATGTGTAAACTAGAAGTGGAGGCTCCTAGGATTTGATGATACCTGGCTATTCTTTTACATAATTGTGGAAGTTAATTCAAAGTTCAAACATACACTCAGGAATGTGAACAGTCTTGTTAGCTAGCCCCTAGCTACTACTAAAGGCTAACCACTCTTCTCACTCGCCAGCCTACTGTAATTTAATTTAGAACACCTCACAATTTTTCACTTGTCAAAACCCTTGATTTTGCCTTTTCATTAATCATTAGTCTTTTATAAGCCTTAAAATTTTTTTTAAAGCACTAATGTTTATAGAACAGTATCAACGTGATAGATTCCAGCTTCTGAGTCCATATCAAATGATTGTTTTAAGCAATTTTTTATTTCTATTTGTATCTCTAGTGGTTTCATTTTACTTTCTTTTATTTATTTCAACAGGATAATAGAATGCTTTTGACCAAGTATTTTGCTGGTAAATAAATTGACTAGACTCCAATTTAGAATCTCAGAAAATTCTCTTTTAATAGTTGCTCTTTAAAAAATCCTCAATGTCCCTGTTTCTAACAATGTATCTTGTGATTCTTTGTATTTTTCTTCCTTTCTGGGTGAAGTGACAGAGCATTAAAGTCTTTTATGAAGGTTTTGGTGATCTAAATACTGTTTGGGGAGCTTTGACCTACTTAGAATGGTCCTTTGTGCTAGAGAGCATGTTTATCCCCCGGGAAAACTGCTACAGCATTGCTCCGTGTGAATGCATTAAAACTTCCCACTTGCCAGATCTTTTATTACACCAACACAATGAAGCAGCATGCAGCCAAAAAGAAGTGAGGAAGGTTGCATTGTATTTGACTTCCTTGAATTAAGTTTTATTCATCTTAGTGTTTTCTACAGATTCTTTAACAATAATATTGTGAACAAGGATTTTCCAGCTACAGTTGCTTGCCATGTGTGTTCATTCTCAATAATGTTTGCTGGGTTGGGAGACACCTTTATGTTTCATACTTAAACACCATTTTGTTTAATAGGACATACTTACAGATACAATTTTACTTTATACTTAGAGCTTTTTTAGGCATATGGCTCTAGTATAGCACTGTAGTCCTTTTAGATATTTAAAGATTAAACTATAAGGATACTCATATTTACACTTACAGTATACATTTTTTAAACGTTCACATTTATTAATCTTCCATTTTTTGTGATTGACAGCAGAATATGTCATTTGCTCCATCTCTTCAGAGTTGGATGATTGGCAGTGGACTTTTCACCTATTTCAATTTTTAAAATGCAAGTAGATATTATTTAAAATGCAACTAGAAATTAGAAAAAGAGTCACTTAAAATAATAAAATAAGCAGGGCATGTGCTGTTTGGTCATTATCAAGACTAATTTGAGAATATAGGATCTTAAAACTAGACATTGTGATAAATATAGAGGTGTTTTTGTGTACCTTCTGCCTCTAGGAGGCAGCATGATCTAGTTAAAAATCTCTGGATTCTGAATAAGGAAACTTGGTCCTTTGTCATTTTAAGGACTTGCCTGCATGAAAATATTTGCCCTCTGAGTCATAACATTACACTGGAAATGAATAAAATAACAGCTGATAGTCACAGAATCCTAGAAACAGAGATTTTGTGATTGTGTTATTCTCTTTGTATTTAAAAAGGAAAAGTAATTATTGTGATTGCCATAGCAGTAGCCTAACAATTACAAAAGTAGAAGAATTTTAAAAGGGTGGGTATTGTCTAATTTGCAGACCACTGTTTTTTTTTGTGTAAATGTTCTCAGACCTTTATTGTCCTTAACAGTGAGTTTGGGTCTCTTATTTTTAGCTGGCGTTTTTACTAAAATAATATGTTAAGTTTGTTTAAATATAATTTGAATAAAATCATTAGCAATGTTATAGCTCTCCTATAGCTATTATTAAAAACTATCTAAAATTGCTTGAGATTCAGGAAATAGATATGCCATTTTTTCACTGTAATTGGATACTTTTGGATGTGATCAAAATGTTCTCATACCTGTGACTGTTGCTGGCTTCAGGAGTATAGGGACTGTGAATGTATTTTAAGGGGACAGTGGTTGAGCAGTCATCTTTTAGTCTGTTTTCCTTCCTTTTCCTGTTTTTATGGCACCTGAATAACTGCTATTTAGTGACTTGGAGAGAGTATTATAGTAAAAGGATAATGTCCCTTGGTTCTTTTGGAATTGGCACTTTTAGGATAATTTATTCTGCTCAGCACTCAAAGATAGGTTCAGAAGGGAAAGGAACTGGTGAGGAGATTTGTGTATAAACTTATTTATGAGATTGATATTGTTGTTATTGTCATTAATTTAATCTTGGATCCGTTTCAACCAAAACCTCTTAAAGTTCAGGTCATGCTCTTTACCCATGAATGCACTTAATATAGAAAGATTTAACTAAAGTAGTCAAAAGTTAATCTGAAAGAATTAATGAACATTAAGAAAACTTAGGGCAGCCCTATAATCTAAAGAAGTCCAGGAGTTCTTTATGCACAAAGGGATGGATTATTTAAAATGGGAGTCCCTGTGAACAAATAATCTGGCGTTTTCTTCCTTGAACGGTCTGAGACTTCCTCCTTCCCTTTGTATTAGAGTCACAAAGGTCTTCAGTCAGCTAGTGAGCTGGGCTTATTTTGCTTTTTTTTTTTTAAATAAGTGTTCATTTAAATGTTTGTTGTTTTTTCATTGACAGGATGATATTTGGGACAAAATGGAAATGGGAGAACATGAACTGGTATAACCTGTTCTGAGTTCTGTAATGGGCAGTTGTGTACTTGATGAAGGAGTCAAATTATTTGGAAACTTTCAGATTTAAAAAAGCAAAACAGGGCCTCTGTTTTCCATTTTTTATATATTCTATATTTTGTCATTACCAAGTTACTTATAGGTAAACATAATTTTGACCAAGAAAAATGGTATTGTTTTAAAAAGTATTCTATTTCAATATTGTTTATTGTTTTTATTTTAAAGTAGAAAACAGAGGTAATGAAAGAGAATCATTGAGACATTTTACATTTCAGTCAGTGTGTTTGTGATTATTTTTCCCCATTAACTTAATTCAGGACTTACACCTGAAATAATGCTTAAAGATACCATGATCTTAAGATGGAGAATTGTAGGACCTGGATTACTTTTCTTGCTACTTAGAACTTGCCTCACTTTGGAACTAGTCTAGCCAATGCATGCCACAAGTATACATCACAAATATACTACAATGTCTATAGAGTGTGGAGGGAAATTTCTAATATCTAATTGCTAGCCTCTTTTGCAGGAAAAGGTGGCCTGTGCTTGGTTTGTCAAATTAATATGGAATAATATGTGCTGTTACAGCATTCTGTGAGCTTCAAGGATGTCTTCAGTGGACCCAGTCTTTAAAAGTTGTATTTTATGGGTCTGTGTTTATGCGAATGTATGTATATGTATGCTGGGCTATTGCATTAAAAATTGTCAGCATATTCACTATTAAAAATATTACATTGTTATTTGTGCCCAGAACAGCATGAAGTACATTCAAATCAAATGCAAATTTCAATGGAATCCAAAGAGTCTTAGAGCTGAAAGGGAGCTTGCAGAGTGTCTACTGTTTTGGTCTTTTAGCTCTGCTCCCAGGGGCTGCAATTAAATGATTAATAATTAAATTAAATAATGACAGGATTGCTTTCCTTTCTGTTAATAAGATAATGAATAAAATTTCCTCATTTAAAATTTTTTCACTCAATTTTTTTTTTTAACTTTTATCACTTCTTGCCATTTGTCTGCTTGTGAGTTCTAACTGAATTCAAAGTAAAATTTGTACAGGTATAAATGAATGCCAAGTAACAGAAAAACAAATGGTCCATTTTTGTGTGGCCTTGTATGCTCGTGGCTGTGATTTTTTAATTTTCTAATAGGCATAACAGAGGTGTATTTTCTGCTCATAAGTGTCCGTTGGGTGATAGCACTGAGTTTAGTTGGTAAATCAATATTTCATTTTATCCCACAGGAACATTTCTGCAAAGAGCATCATGAATTTCAAGTGTTCCATCACTCAAACAGTTATTAGAACTAGTAATCCAGTCCAGTGTTCTTACATACCAGTGAGGCCCAGAGAAATTTAATGACTCAATTAAAGTCATCCAACAAATCAGTGGTAGGTAGGGTTAGGGCTCTAGTACATGGCTTCTAACTTTGTGTTCATTGTTCTAGATGGAACAGCAATACTTCAGAAGTGTAACTGAATTTGAAGGCGGTTTTTGTTGAGAAAGCATTCACCTATTTAGTAATATAATCCCCATTTCTATAGAAGAGAAAACAGGCTCATAGAGTTTAAGAGATTTGCCTAGAGTTTGCTAAAGTTTCTCTACTAGGTCTTGTACTGAAATTGCTGGTCTTTTCTTCATTTAACTGTCTATTGGAAGGAAGGAAATTATGAACAAGAGTGATGATACCTTTAGAAATCTCCTTAGTCACTGACTCATTAGAATTAAAAAATTTTAAAGATTTAGCCAGCAGGAAGAGCTGGGCCAGCAGATAGTTATTTGAAAGAGATTATCAGTTCGATTGGTAAATCGTAGTTCTTTGGAGATGTTTGAATATTGCTATTATAAGGATCACGAAAAATGAATTTAAGGCTCTTAAAGACACTTCTATATTTGGATTTGTCACCTTCAACAAAAATAAAGATTTAAAAAAGCAAGCATATGTGTATAAAAATATAAAAGTATACATGGATATTAGTCTAATTTATTTCAAAACTAATAGATCAATATGAGAAACTAAAAAGTTGATTATGCAGCTAACTCAATTTAAATTGTCTTATTTTTCCATAAAATATTACCTGGTTGTTATTTACCTGTCCTCTGAATTCTCAGTTTGATATTTTAAAGAGTTTTTCATTGTTAAAAGAAGAAGCCATATGGTTAAATACTAGATTTTTTACTTCCCAGTGTCTGAATACAGATGGTCAGATAGCTGCTGAGACTTATAAAGACCTAAGGGAGGGTGCAGGTTACTGGAGAGTGCTCAGTGTGTGAAAACGCACTCAGCATGGTATGTGCATTTTCCCCTGCATATTTATACATCTATAAAATTTGGAAAAGTAAATCACCTATAGAGCAAATATATTTCTTAAATAGTTAATCTTAACTTTAAAAATTTGATAGTTGTCATTAGGTGAAATAATTATTTTGCAGCCTTGTCCACCTCTTTTCAACATTCAACAATTCACCTTTGTACAAAATTCAAATTGGAAATATGATGAAATAGCAGTAGGAATATAACAATATGACAAAGTGATACCTCAGTTGCCGGGAAGACGTGACCAAGTCTTCCCAGGGCAGTTTGTAAAGTAAAAATTGACATTTGAACTGGATTTTTGAAGGAATCATAATAGGTTATCAAACAAAGAACAGAGGAGGCAAGTCTATTCTGAGTGAAGGAAATAGCACCTACATGACCGCAGAGTTTCATAGCACTTTGTATTTAAATCTCCATTAAAGTACTTTTCACGTTATACTGTAATTTTATTTCCTTGATTATTGTGCGGTGAGACTGAGCATTCAAGAGCAATTACTGCATGTTGTTTGTCTTCCCCAGTGCTTTGTATATAACAGATAGCCAATAAATGCTTGCTGAATGAATGAAGATGGGTAAGACCATGTGTGGGAAACATTTAACTGTTTGCTGGGGCTCCAGAATAAGGCATAACATGGGCATTGGTAAGAGGTGATGCTGGATATATATGAATTTGGGGCTAGACTTTTCATGCCTTAGGCTTTTTATGCCACGGTAAACCGTAAGGATTTGGATTTATCCTGTAGTGCCATTGAGGATTTCCAAAAGGGAGTCAGTAACATCAGATTTATGATTTAGAAAGGTAGCAGTTGTAAGCAGTGCTGAAGATACAGACTGGCAGAAAGAAGAAGCTGACGTTGGTGAGGAGGCCGTTTTAAGAGTTTAAGGCCAAGTGGGATGGAAGATGTGTATATATACTAGGGATATGCAAGACATCCCAGGTTGGGGGAAAATATTAGAACTTCTGTTTATTAGTTTTTAAAAGTCTTACTAACATTTATTATATGTGTCGAAAAATCATGTTACTTTTATATGTTGATGGTGACTGCCTAGTCTGAATGTCACATTATCACATGTCATATCCCATGTGGTAGATAAGGCTTCCTGAAAGGAGAGTGGCAGTTTGACAACTCAGAGAGGATGGCCGGGCTATTTTGTCCTTTGCTTTTAGTATTTTGCTAAACATTGCAGTTCCTATGTGCTTGACTTAGTGGAACATATTAAAGAACATATTGTTGAGCTTTAACTAAACTCTCGCAAAATGGTACATGAATGTATAAAAATACTCTTAGAAATCAATTTAAAAATAAGCCTAACAATGTAAGTGAACAATAAGTGAATCGTAGAGCTAACACTTCTAATAATTGAGTCACATTATAATGCAATGACTGTCTGACTAGATATGATAAGAAAATTACCCCCCAAAATAAAATCAGAATTATCACAAAAGTTCTTTGAAATCTGAATTGACATCCACTGTTCTTAAGTATGAATTTGGTTTCAGTTTTATCATGCCTTAAGATATTAACTAATACTAATTAATACTGCAAAGTCAATATTTAAAACTGTTTCATTTTATCTTCATATCATCTTATTAAAAGTTCTATTTTCATATATTTTATAATATATTAATATAGTGATGCATGTGTAGAATGGATAAATGTTCATATCCTGGGGTGCAGAGACAAAAAGTTTTAGTGGGTTATTATGATGAAAAAGATTTGAGATGAATGGTTTAAGAGAAAGATGCTAAAAAACCAAGGCAAAGAGGTTGGTTACTTGAGGATCTATTTAGATTCTACTAGGTACTGTATATTCTGTGGTTTCTTTTGTCGTTTTTGTTTTACAGCATCATGTTAACAGTAATCTTGTGAAATAGACATTGCCATTTTATAGACAGTGAAACTGAGGCTCAGAGAAATGAAATACCTTGCCCAAAATCACTATATTGAGGATTCGGTATTTCAGCCAAGAACTCTTTTAAATCCACAGTTTCTCTACATATTGTTTCTATTGAATAACTGAACATTTAAAAATGATGTTATCTGAGATAAAGAATACAAGTAACTCACTTTCTCCAGTAGATAATCAGTGAATTTTTTATGAAGTTGCATTTATAGTAACCATACCTGACACATCTAATCCATACATGATGTGTGTTATTTGTTTCTGTGTATAGGGGTCCATAACTTATTCATCATGTTCAGAGTTAATATTGTTTCTTCTAAGTTTGTGTTTGATAATAGGATATTCAGTTAAGAAAAACGATTTTTCTTTTGGGAAATGATCATATTTTAAATCAGGAGACTGTGGGAAAAACAAAACTATTCAAGCACTTAAAACCGGTGTAAATACAAAATTTACTGATTTTGGTTGTTGTTGTTGCCCTTTTCAGATAAAGATTTTCATGGTTCCTTATGATTCATGTATCTCCAGGCTTGTGACAAAAGCTTTCAAATGATTTCTTCAGTCTTAGAAGCTAACAAGATGAAGAAAAATGCCACAATGCTTAAGAAGTTTATTACCTGATGAATTTATAGTAATACTTCCGTTTTATCTGTTTCTCTTTTGATGTATTTTTACCAGGCAGTTTATTTATCTGCTGTGAATTTATGCAACTAGCAGGGTGGAATTTGGATCCATATATGTGCACAGAGCACTGAGAGATGCTGTAAAGCAAACAGAAACCTTCCTTGGGGGAATTTCAAGAATGTTTTACATTTTTAAAATGGAAGTGTTTGTATTTCTTGATCTTGGTTTATGCTCTTTGCCCTGAGAGTATTATCCTACCTTTGGTTTTTTAAAGGTCTTCACTGTGACCTTTTTAGTTTTGGATGTGGTTGGTTTTCTGCAAAATATCAGGTGGTTAATAACAAGTAAACTACATATCTGTCATAGGAAAGTTGGTGGAAAAATTATTTTTCCATTCTTGATGTGGTAGCCTTAAGTGCTTTCACAAACTTATTCCAAGTTTGCCTTTTCTGATGTGTGTTAAATACAATGGCGCATGCAAAACTTTTAAGTACTTAATAATTGCTATTATTACATTATTCTCTCCTGTGTTTGACTCTCTCCCTTTTCTAGTTCAAGGCCATTAACATTCTCTCCAGGGTTTGCTTATCTTTTAAATCGATGCCCTCGAAACCCTACCATGCACTAGCATTTGCTTTCTGCCTATTTCTTTTTCATATGTGAGGACGCTACTTGTATTTAAAACAAAACTTAATTTTTATCCAGGTAGGTTTCCAAATATTTCTAAAAATAGACAAAAGGCTGTAGGCAGTTTGTAAGTGCAAAAATGCTTGGCACTCTACTTCATTTTCCGAGGGGCCTTGCTCTCCCCACATTGTTTCAAGAAAGTGGAACCAGGATGAAAATAAGGGAGGGAGTGCGACTACCACATGCCTAGTATAGTGCTTAGCTGTTTATAAGCATTATGGAACGTATTATCCCCATTTCACATTGAAGTCTTGTGGCTCTTGCCTGGTGGCTGAGAAAGAACTTGGTTGGCTCAGGGAACGGCCCAGACCTTTCTGTCTCAAACACAAGCAGTCTGCATTGCTTTAGTGAATCCTGCTGCCACTAGGTGGCAAGACAGAGGTAAGAATTCTAGGCAGACCTATAAGATTAGGGAACTTGGTCAACCATACTTGCAGGGGTGGGAGTAGGGAGAGGGCAGCCAGGGTAATGCAGGGAAAGAGTTGGTGTCCTAGAATTTATTTTTCTGCTACTTACTTTCATTCTACCTCTGGTGATGAAGTTTTCTGGTGACAAAATTTAATTCTTAGCAGTGTCATCTTAAAGACATGAATCATAAAATCTTAGCTGTTGGGAACTTTGCTAACCTCTGCCATCAGGGAGATAAGGTACTGTGATCCCTGTTTTACAGATGCACAAATAGAGGGCCATAGAAGTTGGCTTTTGCAAGATCTCACAGCAAGTCACTAGCAGGTCTTGCTCTTGAATTCCAGTTTTGTGCCAATTAAACTATTGTTTTGAGCTCAGTCTTATTTATGGAAAAAATTAGAGACTAGACAATGTCCTAAATTCTACCTTCTGGTTATTCCTAACCCTGAATGTAGGCCATGTTCAGCCACAACCAGGCACTGCTGGTCAATAGGTGGTAATGGCCAAACGAGTCCTGTGTGTACAAGAAATGAACTTCATTATGTCATTACTTAACCTGAAAAACTGTATAGTCAGAGTGGCTGCCACATTGTGATACAGAATTGTGAGGATTAAAGGAGTAAGCCTATATGTGTGCCTGGCATATAATCTAGAACGATACCTGGAACTAAATGTTTTTCCCTCTGTACCTGCCTCCTCCCTAGTCAGTCTTTTCCTATGTTTGTCTCTTGTCTCAAAAACATATTAGTTTTCTGGGCATATTAATAATCAGTTGGAACCAAAGTGCTGAAGTGAGAGGGAACACTTTCTTTTCAAGAGTCCAGCCTTTTAAACTAAACTGTCTTTCTTTGTCGCAGCAATGGACTTTTACAAAGTAGTGTTACCATGGAAACTGAATATATAAATGCATTTCCACTTATTTTCAGAAGGAGAGCAGTCAGTAACTATGCTTTCCAATATTGGCTTTCAACCTTTTTAACTACAACTCAGTAGAACACTCTGTGTGTGTGCGTGTATGTGTGTCTGAAATAAAACTTATCCTTTCTGTGTGCTTATATACTCTGCTGTTTTCCATCAGATCTACTAATGGGATTAGACCATAGTTTGAACAATCTTCTGCCTTAGAGAAGAAGGTAATAAGAAAACATTCTTTTTTGGTTTGTTCTTCTATCTTACCTGAATGCTTTCTAGGTTGGCAACATCCAGGGCCTAATTAAAAATGAGAAGGTTGTTCTTGTTCATAACTTGGTGTTTGTGATCTTATTTGCTCCTCACAACCCATTGAGAGAATAGATGTCTTCTTAATTCAGAGACACCCACCACCACTGAAAAACAAAACCCAAGGATGCAAGAGGTTAATTAGCTTGCTGAAAGTCACATAGCTAGCAGGAGTGAAACTTCAACCCAACTGTCTTTTATTACTAAAAATCTTAATTTCCTAAACATTTTATATTATGTAATTAAAAATGTCAAGAGTACCTTTGATGTGGATTACTACAAGTTAAAATAGGAATTCATTGGGAGACAAATTAGTTTAAAAAGTATAGCACAAGAAATACATTATTGTTTGAGAATAAATAACCCATTCTTCTTGACTTTGTACTTCAGATACCTAAGAAGCCTTCATTAGAGGAACGATACCATCCCCATAAATACTTTTTTCCCTTTGTGCAGCAAACCTGGAAGTCTGTGGAAAAGGCCAGTATGCTATGGTTTGTTGTCTTTACGGTTTTTGCACTGGAAAAAAAAAGTGAAGTAAAGGTGATGTCACTGTTGGCAACACTGAAGTCTGAAAAGTTTGTGTGAGACTTTAAATGATCTTCTGACCCCCTGCCCACATTGCAGAACCATTAATCCATGTGGGCAGAGTAACTGAATGTTTTGAGTAAAGGCCCAAGGTCAGAAATAGCAAATGAAGAGGATCACACATTGTATTTGCTTCTCGAGTTTAGAATGTAGCCACATCAAGACTGTTTTGTGAGTATTCTATAAAGTGCTCCCATGAGGGAAAAATTAAGTAAAAGTTCTGCACTTACTAGTTCACATAGCCAATAAGTAGTCAACTCAACAGGTAGAAATATTCTTTAAGTTGTGATTTTTTTTTTTCAGTTCCAAGTTTCTATTAAGGTTCTGATAAATACATATTTGCATGTGACCCAGTGAAGCACGCTATGTAAATAAACACTGTATTAGTCATAGTTTCTAAGTGTTTGGCCTCATCAGCTGAAATTCTTGATTCTATGAAAGATTAAAGAAAAAGGACAAATTTGGAGTTAATAGGAAATGGGTCCTAATTGTAGTTTTATTGTTAATTTATAGTCCGAACTTGTACAAGTCACTTTACCTCTTATCTCTTTTTGCCTCTGTTCTTAATCCCTAAATTATATAATAATAGCTGTTCTACCTACAACTTCAGTTTGTGATAGGGATTAAAGCTAGAAAGGTACAGTGGCCATAGAGCAGGATACATTGTGGAAATGAGAGGCAAAGAGGAGGAGGTAAAGATGATTGAAATACTTAATTACTTTTTAAAAATGTTTACATGCAAGAAATACTTCAAAATGTTGGTTTGGTGAGAGAGAAGTAAGTGCAATATGTAAATTGTCAGGGTAGGTAAGCTATGAGTACCACCCTCATGGGAAGATGAGTAGGAGAGACTAGAAGTAGATCCTGGAGAAGAAGCACTGTCATTGATAAGTGGAGGTTAAGGGATAACCTGTGGGTGCGGCTGCATGAGAGATGGGCTGGACTGGACAGCAAGAAGATGAGATAGGATGACATGATGTGGGACGTTAGGATCAAACATAACCACAAGGTGGTACATTTATAGCAGGTTTATTTGCTTAACCAAAGGCAAATGTTGACGAAAAGGCTGAAAACTGGAATGGAGAAGTCCCTAACTGTTTAGGTTGATACTTGGTAATAATTAGTTATTTTGAGGCAGCCATGAATAATTCAGTCATTTGTAATGAGAACAATGTGTGTGATGCACCAAATCAGGGGACTTTGTACTTTCTACCACTGTCTGTTGGTTTTTCCTCCCCTCTTAACCTCTCATTTTCACAATGACCTCAGCAGGTCATTGCTGAGACTTATCTAATTATTCGATTTTTATATTTGTGGTTTTAAACTTTGAGCAGAGTATGAATTGCTTTCAGAAATCATTTATTTTCTTAGGCATCTAAGGAGTAAGGGATAATAAGCTGTGCCTAGCTATGTCTCCAGGCTTATTGATGCATCCCCACACAGCATGGCTTGGAGAGCACCATGGTAGAAAGAAAGGTTAGGTATGCCCTAATCAGGAGAGGCCATTTGTCCCTCATTGAATGACTCTTTCTTCGTGGATAGTAAACTGCTAGTAGCCAGGCTATGACTACCCAAGGGGACTCCCTGTATTAATTAGGATTCTCCAGAGAAACAGAACCATAGGGTGCTGGTGTGTATGTATGTGTGTGCGCACTTACACATATGTGTATGCACACAAGTATATTACAGGGAATTGGCTCATGTATTTAAGGTGGCTGGCAAGTCTGGATGTGCAGTGTGGACCGGCAGGTTCAAGACCCAGGGAGCCCATGGTACACATTGAAGTCCAAAGGCAGTCTGCTGGAAAATTTTCTCTTGCTTAGGGAGGCCTATCTTTTTGTTTTATTCAGCTTGTCAGCTGATTGAATGAGGCCTACTCACATTATGGAGAACAATCTGTTTAACTCAAAGTTCACCAATTTAAATGTTAATCTCATCCAAAAACACCTTCCAGCTGATACACAGAATTAACCATCACAGCCCCCCATGGGATGTGCTGCAGGTAAGGTTTCTTAGAGAACTTCAGCCCTCACTACCCCATGGGTGGTGAATCTACAACGACCTCAGAATTTCTCTCAAACGCCAACATTTTTAGCTAAATGTAAGTAGGTAGAAATCCTATAACCTGTTTGAATCAAATTAATGGATAAGAAAGCACTTTGAAAATTGTGAAGTAGTTTACAAATGCAAGGAATTTGGGGAAGTGATGAGTGAAGAGGGAGTGGGTAGGGTTTAGTATAATTGGGTGTATTGCCACCTGTCATGAGGATTGTAGTTTGACAAGACAACAGTAAACCCTTCTTTTTGTGACCAGACTTCACATGACCATGCACAGTGCAGTAGGGGCCTTCCCAGAGCCTTCTCTTAGATCTGCAGGAAACCCCCTTCTCTTTTCTATGAGAGAGTGGCTTGGAGTGGGACCTTTGGAACTCTAGTTCCGCTAAATAGCTGTTGAATTATTCTCACCTACTCTCTGGGTGAGCTCCTGGCTCTTCAGAAGACTCCTTGTGCTGCTCTGCAATCTATGAGTTGAAGAAATGGAGAGATTAAAAATGTGATTTGTTTACAAGCAGCTATATTTTGAGCCATATTATCTCATATATACCTTGGGAGAATCTAATAAATTAGAAGGAGTGATTATGTCGCTATTTATATTTTCAGGTAGAACAACTACGGTTTTAGTTCTTCTAGTCAGTGCAGGACAGTATTTTGCATGTAGTTGCTTAATAAACATTTGGTTTAAAAGAAATTTTAATTCTATATCCTTCTCTTTTATCTCTTATCTCTGATTTTCCCACAGCTCACGTTCAAGTGCCTACTATATGAAGAATGTTGTGTTATTTTTTAGAAACTAAGTAAATAAATTTGAGATCTGCTCATTGAGGAATTTTAAATGAGATTCATTTATCTCAATATCACAGTGGAAATAAAATGCTTAACACTAAATACTACATGCCATTTAATACATTTTAAAGTACTTTTTATAACTTAAATATTTCATTATACATCAGAGAGTAAGCCTTTCTTTAGTTTAACTTGCAGAAATGGTGGTGGTTTCATTTTCCAATGAACTCACAACATAATGTTCATTAATTAAAAATAGCTGCCTGATACAGGAAACAGCTCATGTAGCAGCTTCTGACACTGTTCTAAAAACAGACTTGAGATGCTCACGTGCTAAAGAAGAACGAACACTGGAAACTGTATGAACAAATTCAGGTAAAAGCATGCTATGTTTTAAGAAGGATTTACATGTACCTTTACATTAGTGTTTTTTTGATTATGAGTCACATGAGCTTATACTCGTTTGCTATACTTGTTTTTTGTATTTCAAATTATTATGTAGAAAGTGAAATTCCTACCCAAATTGTAATATTTATTTAGTCTGGTGGTTTCAATCAGATTTTTTTTCTACACACATATAAACAATATATACTTATTTTGAAAATAGAATTTCATGTTCTTTCAACTTGGTTTTTCATCTATATATGTTAGGAATTTTTCACATTAAATCCTTCAAAAGCTTTTTACTTTATTATCTCTTTTGAGGTAGCATAATATTTCAATGTATAGCTGTACTATAATTTGTTTAAACCAATTCCCTATTAATAGACTAGTGATTTGATACTCTTTTATTTAAATTTTTTCCTCGAAAGTCATTGTTTTTAGAGCAGATACACTTGCAATTGAACAAATTTACCAAATGTACTATGTTGATGGCGTAATTTATTGAGAGTTTTTCTGTGTGTCTGGAACTTTTCTAACCACTATCTTATGAAAATTAGAATAATTCTACCATCTTATGAGGGATTTACTATTATATTCCTATTGAGATTCAGAAAGCCTCCAAGCTTCCTGTACGCCATCACGGCCATCATCAGATGGACTGAAAGACACGGTGACTGAGCAGACATGTGAGAGCCCTTTAAATCCAAAGGAGCTAAGCAGAAGGACCGCAGCTGTGTCAGCATAAGACACAGCAGAGCTTACAAATTCTTATTAGAGTCACTGATGTTAAAAATCTTTTCTCATTGCCATAACAACAGAACACCTGCCATCTTAACCCTTGTGGTTGTGCCTTGAGTATTCCCTGGCTGTTACCACAGATTGCTTGGTGTCTGTGTGTCCCTTGCTGACTTCCAAATTCTGTTGTGAGTTTATCTGAGGTACAGGCCCTCTTCAGATTTGTCTATACCCCGGTTGTGCCTTGCTAAGCACCAAGAGATGTCAGTTAATGGCTTGAGATCTCCATCCTTGGCCAGTCCTCCCCGATGGCCTAAATAGCTGCTTCTTGCTTTCTACTACTGCAAATGAAAACTCTCAAGTTTTGTCATTAGTAGTGGCTTAGGCTCTAAGATCTGTCTCTAAGAAAAGTCTTATTTCATTTGCTTAAACAATTGTTAAATTGATCCTAGGTACAATACATTGAATTTCCCAGGGGAGGGGGGAAGTTATTTCATATTACATTTCTTCATAATTAACTTTTTTATCATAACTAGAGAGAATTGAAGTTTAAAATGCACCAAAAGGGACCTGTGTTTTGGTTACTTATTGTAGTGTAATAAACCACCCCCAAAATTAATAGCTTAAAATAGCAATTTATAACCTCATGATTCAATGTGTTGACCAGGCAGTTCTGTTTCATGTGGTGTTTGCAGGATGCTGGAATGGCTGTGGCCCTCTGAGGCTTGGGTAGGAGCTCACCTGGGACCCAGTGGCTGCTTGGGTTGCCTTGTGGTGTCTGCATTCCAAAAGGGAAGAAGTGGATGCTGCCCAGTCAGTTAAGGGCTAGGGCCAGAATTGGCACTGCATCATTTCTGTCATATTTTAATGGTCTAAGGCTTAGACGCTAAGCAGTCATAGGCCCATCCCTGAGTCAATGTGGGAAGGGGCTATACTATACAAGGACATGGATACCCAGAAATGTAGTTTGTTGGGAGTGATCAGCAAAATAACAGTTTACCATAGTGTGCTCCCTGGCCCCTCTCACATGCAAACTATGCTAATCCACACATAAGACCTTTTCAAGTCTCACTCCATTACTACATCAGATTGAGTTCAGGATCTCATCATCTAAATTGGGTCAAGATACAGATGAGGCCCTTTCAGTACAGCTAATCTCAAACTGAATACCTGTGAACTAAAGGGGCAAATGGTTTGCTCTTGTCCCGTACCCCACATGCAATAGTAAGGAGGGACAGGAAAATTCCAATAGACACTCCCCTTCAAAAAAGATATTAGAGGCTCTGGAAAACCCAGAAACTTGATATACTGCTGTTGGGAATGTAAAAAGGTACAGTTATTTTAGAAACAGTCTCACAGTTTCACAAAAGGTTAAAACAGAGAGTTGCCATATAACCCAACAATTTTGTAGCTAAGCATATATATCAAAGAGGAAGAAAAACATGTCCATATAAAACTTGTACACAAATGTTTATAGTATCCTTATGATAACCAAACCCAAATATCCATCATCTGAGGAATGGATAAATAAAATGTAGGATAGTCATGTAATTGAATGAAGTACTTATACATACTACAACATGAATGCAACTTCAAAATGTGCAGAGTGAAAGAACCAGTCACAAAAGACCAGATATTATATGATTCCATTTATAAGAAATGTCTAGAATAGGCAAATCTATAGAGTCAGAAAGTATATTAATGATTTCTTATGGCTGATGGGAATGGATGTTTTGTTGGGGGTGGGTGATAACTAATGGGTACATGTTTCTTTTTGAGGTAATAGAACATGTTCTAGTGTTAACTGGTTGTATGTAACTGAATATACTAGAAACCTTTAAATCGAAAACTTTTGGTGAATTCTATGTGAATTATATTTCCGTAAAGCTATTATTCAGAAGAAGAAAAAGGCAGATGGGAAAATGGGAGATACGTAGCAGTCCCTGGTCCATGGCAGTTCTAACATCCAGCCGGGTGTATGTCAGTGGTTCCTTGTTTAGGGACCAGTTCATAACCTGGGTGGTTCTCTGTGCTCTCAGCTCCATCCTCTAAGCTCTTGGCTGTGAATTCTTCTTACTTTTCCACAAGAGATGGTTCATGTTGGCAGCCTCTTCTTATCTGATTAAGGGCCCTGATATTTTTCATTTTGACTGTTTTTGTCTTTTCAGTCCAGGCCAATAATGCTTCCACTGATAAATTTCTCAAAGTCTTTGTGGATTTTCCCATGTATCTCTTTGGTTTTCAGTCTTTCCACAAATCTCTTTAAGACAGGGCTCTCTACCTGGGACAGCCTTTAAGTCAGAGTGTTGTGTAAACACACTTTTAAGATTCTTAGAAGCTCTATTGTCTGGTAGAGATGTTCCTTAAGATGTACCCTTAAAATTCTTTAAAGCCTTTTGGTCTAGCTCTGTGATTTGCAAACTATGGTGTTTGTTTCGGCAGCATAAGCATTACTTGGGAACTGACTGCAGAGGTCAGACCCCATTTTAAATCTGCTGGATCAAACTGTGAGGATCCAGCCCAGCAATCTGGGTTTTGCAACATCCCTCCCTACCCCCCGACTCCTCACCCCAGCTGTGTCTAACACACACAAAATTTTAGAACCACTAGTCAAATGGAAAGAGTCTGTGAGGAACCACCTAAAATCTTTGAGGGCTCAACAAATCATACAGCCTCATCCTTGAGACTACATTTTACTGGCAGCACAGGATTTGACCTTTGTCCTGAGCTATTTCTTACTTTTGGCATCTTTTACTAAGATGCATAATGAGAAATAGTTTTATTTTTGAACCCAAATTCTACTTGGAAAGGAACCAAACAGTTTCTTTTTTAGTGCATCTCACTACTTCTATGTTTTATCATAGGTAGCTAAAATAAGCCATTTGGTGCTTTTGACATTCGTCCTGGAATTCTTCTTAGTCAGATCCATGAGTTCATTAGGTAACCTTTCTATCTTCCACATTACTGCATTCAGTGGATTTGCTAATTATTCTGCCAGTCCATAACTTAAGTCCCCTTTCTTCATCCACCAATAACATTTCTTCACTTTTTCAAATCTTTATTAGCAGCCTCCTCAAAACTCTTCCAGCTCCTACCCATAACCTATACCCAAAGCTAGAACATATTTTACGTTTTTGTGATAGTAGAGCCCCACCTCTGATACCAGATTTTGTTTGGGTTATCTATTGATGCATAAAAAATCACCCAAATTTAGTGACTTAAAACAACATTTATGTTCTTGCTCACAATTTTGAAATTTGTTAGGGTTTGATAAAAGACGACTCATCTCTGTTCTATGTGCTGTCAGCTGGGAGAGCTCAATGAGGGCTGTAGAATTTATTTCCAGGATAGCTCACTGACATGTCTGGCAAGTTGATGCTGACTGTCAGCTGGGATTTTATCTGGAGTTGTCAGCTAGGACCTTGATTCTCCTTCATGTAGGCCTTTCTCATGCATGTGGCTGCTTGAACCTTCTCACAGTATGGCACCTGGATTCTAAAATGGAGGAAGCAGAAGTCGCCAGGCCTTTTAAAGATTTAGCCCAAAACCGGAGGCACAGTGTTATTTCTGCCCTTTGCTGTTGGACAGAGTCATAGGCCCAGCCCACATTCAAGGAAGTGGAGTTATAGACTCTACTTCTTTGTGAGAATACTGACAAAGAATTTGTGGCTATTATTAACCCTCTCTAATCTCTTAGAGTTTTGTTTTGTTTTGTTTTTAAATAGTACTGAAAGATATTCTTGGCTTAAGTTATGAGTTGGTGAAAAGTAATTTGTTCATCTACTTGAAGAAAGGTTCAAGCCTTGGAAGGAGGTTTGAAAGAAGACATTTACATATCAAGAGCCTACGGATATCTGTTTGTGGAAATTTGAAATCTTATATTTCATTAGTGGACAGAAGTCATTTTTTTGGGTAGAATTAAATTTTAAAATTACTCATCAAGAGAATAATACTCTTTAGCACCTTTGGCTGTGTCAAGATTTGTATGTGAGGGGACATATGATTGTGTTTATGTATCTTATTTGGTCTTAACAATGAACTGTTTATTTTTAGTAAACATTACCTGATAATGTATGTTATCAAATGCAGACAAATAGTCCCCTTCCACAGACTACCCTTCTTAAAGCAGGGACTAAATACTGTTTAAGAGTTATGAATGATGAAAGGCAGATTCTGGATACATTATAGAAATGATTGTGGTAAAGGATGATCGTGGGATGAAAGAATCCTAAGGTTTTCTGTCATTTGGAGCTTTTGTGTGCAGCTGTTTCTAGATTAGCAAGAGAGTACAAAGCAAATGGCAGCAGAAGTTGCCTCTGCTTTTGCTCATTCACCCAGATCATCTATTAGCTCATACAGGCTGGTAAATGACTTCCTGAATTTGTTAAGGAACTATATTAGTAAATTTTTATTGCCCAATTTGGAGTTTTATTTTAAAAACAATCAAAGTTCTGTTACAATAGTGATTCAACAGAGTTCAAATACATGTTATAGTTTTAAAATTCATAGAATCCAATGGGTATTAAATTTTTGACTGTTAACTTTAGTTTTTACTTTTAGCTTTGGTTTCATACTTTTGTGTTTGGTTATACATTATGTTGATTGTGGTGTAATACTTTGTTCAATAATAAAATAATTTTATTATTTTATTTTTATATTTATATTATTTACATATTTTATATATTTACATTATTTATATTTATATTATTTATATATTTTTTTCATTTGGTTGTCAAAATTTATAGGCCAACACTACTTCCCTTACTTGCTTTTAGTTTTACTCTCTCACATCTGAGTAGTTGTCAAGTGTGACTAATAATGTGTTTTCTTGTTTTCTCTCTCTCCTTAGTTCTTCTAATTATCTTTTTCTTCTCTATTCTTCTCATACCCTACCAAATCTGGTGGAGTGACATATTTAGGAGTGAGATTATTATGGTATATATGTTTGACTCTGTATGAGGATCCTTCTAGCTTCTTGATGCTCTCCATCTACTGTTGAATTTCCCTGGAATGATGTCATTCCAACAGTTTAGAAAACGATGCCCACTTTCTTGGTTTTCAGAAATTGCCTTCTTTTTCTCCACAAATTATAATTCCATTTGCTCTGGGATATTTTAGGTACATGCTCATCAATCCACCAATTACTAAGTGTGAACGAATAACATATTGTGAGAGACAAAGAGGTGAATAGAAAATGGTCACTGTTATTTGCGCCTCAGTCTCCAGTCTTCAGATTCTTTCTCAGTCAGATTTAAAATCTGGACATGGTTTTCTGAAGGCTTGGATTATATATTTATAGAATGTTGGGGGTGGGGAGAGTCTGTGAGTTACTTTGGTGCTCTGAGGCCTTCACCTCTCACTCATTATTGTAGGACCTTCCTTATTTCAGGGTTTGTACAACCACTGTAGTCTCACTATTTTTTGCTCCAATTGTTAAGAGTATATTCTTGTATATATTTTTAAGTTGCCCTTTATTTCATTTGGGTAGGTTCATAACTTCTTGATTACCTTCCAGGTATTTTCACAGAATTCTCATTTCTAGGCTAAATAATTTTAATTCCCTTGATTTACTCATATCCTACTTTTCTTCATAGCTTTAGTAAATTGTCCAAATGGTTACATACATTTATTATTGAACAGAATTATTTTTTTCACTTGACTTTCCTTCTGTAGATATTTAAGCAGCATAATTCATAAAGCATTATTTTCTACCACTTACTCTTCAAAAACATAATTCATAATATAATGTAGAACTTGGAAGGGACCTTTGAAACTATGTAATTTGTTATTTAGAGCCCTCATCTTGCATTGTATCTGTAATGCATAGGTTTGATACATAGAATAAATATAATAATAAAAAAAAAAGGAGGAAAATAGTGCTGCATGTTATCAGTGGATACTTACCCTACCCTTCTTTATGCCTCCAATCTACTCTATTTACTGTTCTAATTGCAAAATTCCCTGTGGCGCCCCTTTGTTCCTTTTTAAATTATGTAAAGCCTGTCTTTCAGCAAGATTTGCTTAATTGCCTCAAATGAGTATATATGTTTGTGTTATTCTAAAATTTACATAGAAAGGTAAAGTAACTGGAATAGCTAAAATAGTTTTGAGAAAGAATAATGTGAAGAGAATCACTCTACTCAATTTTAAGACATTATGTAGCTGTAGTAATCAAGACTATGATTTTGCCAGAGGGATAGGTAAATAGATAAATACAACAGAATAGAGAATCCAGAAGTAGCCCCATACAATCATAGCCAACTGATTTTTGACAAAGATGCAAAAGTAATACAGTTTGTCTTTTCAACAAATGGTGCTAGGGCAATTGAATATATATGAACAAAAAAACGAACTTCAACCTAAACTTTAGACTACATGTATATAAATTAACTCAAAATAGGCCATCGATTTAAACATAAAACATAAAACTGTAACATTTTTTGAAAACATAGGTGAAAATCTTGACCTAGAACTTGACAAAAAGTTCTTAGCCATTATGCCAAAAGCATGAACCAAAAAAGAGAAAATTGAGAAATAGGATTTCACCAAAATTTATAATTTTCGTTCTGTGAAAGACTGTTAAAAAGGTGAAAAGACGAGCTATAAACTGGAACAAATATTTGGGAACCTTATTTTTGACCAAAAACTCTATCTAGCATATATGAAGAGCTCTCAAAACTCAACAGTAAAAAAAAATACTCAGTCTAATTAGAAAATGAGGAAGCAACATAAAGACACATTTTACCAAAAAGGATATAGAGATAACAAATTAAAATAAACACATGTGGGACACTCATCATATAATCTAGCAGTTGCACTTCTGAGCATTTATCTCAGAGAAATGAAATCCATACTAAAACCTGTGCATAAATAGCAGTTTTATTTGTAAAAACCAAAAGCTGTAAACAATCTAATGATTGGATGAATGATTGGAATGATTGATGGATGGCTAAACCAACTGTGGTACATGCACACTATGGGCTTCTATGCTGCTATAAAAAGGAACCATACTACCAATATATGCAAGAAAGAACTGTAATCTCAAGGGCATTATGCTGAATGGAAAAACTTACTGTGTGATTCTGCTTACATAGCATTCTGTAGATGACAATATGATAGAAATAGAGAACAGAGTAGTGGCTGCCAGGGGACTTGGGATGATGGAGAGAAGGGTACTATGTATGACTCTTCAGGGATAGCATGAGGAAGTTCTTTGTGGTGGTGGTATCGTTGAATATCTTGGTAGTTACACACATTTATACAAGTGATACAAGTGATAAAATGGCATAGACTTAAACACACACTGTATCTGTCAATTTCCTGGTTTTGATATTATACTATAGTTACATAATATGACATAATCAGGGGAAATTGGACCTCTGTACTATTTTTACAACTTCCTGTGCATCTATTTCCAAATAAAGTTTTTTTTTTAAAAGATATACTCAGACTTTAGTCCTATGCTGTCCACTAGCCACAGATTGATTTTAAAATTTAAATTAACTAAAATAAAATTTCAGTTCCTTGTTCATATAAGCCATGTTTAAGTGCTCATGTACCATAAATGCAGAATGTTTCCATCACCACAGAAAGATCAGTTGGCAGTTCTGCGTAGACAAACCCTCTGCAATGCCAAATGCTATACGTGTGGGTACCTACATATTTCTTAGTGAACTGCCTTAAATTTATAAATCAAAAAATAGTCAGTGCCAGGAAAATTCCAATAGAAGAAATGAATTTAACAATTTAAAAAAGTATTATAATTTTTGAGGCTATGTTCCATATTTTAATTAGAAAAGGAAATAAAACATTTGTTTTATCTTTGAAATAGGAATAAAGTTTTTTTTCCTCATCTGCCAAAGCAGTTGTAGTTTCTTTCCATAATTACAACATAGAATATACAGTACGAGAAATGGGCAAAATAGATGAGAAGGACAGGTAGGAGAAAGTGATATCAACAGGAAAAGTGTTTTAAAAATCCCATACTTGTTATTTTCTGTTTCTAAGTGACCAGCTTACCAATTGTAGCTTACCGTTGCAGAGGAAGTGTGGGTTAGCAACCAGATCTTAAACTATAATTCTATTTCTGGCCCAAAGTGACCTTGAGGAAGTGACATATTTACTCTTCTCATTCTCATAACCAATAAGCAAATTAAGATAAAACCAAATATTGCTCGGGTAGACTATAACATAAGTTATTCTAAAATGGTCCTGTGATTTTAGGTTATATGTAAAACTGTTTGCTTACAAGTAGATTTTATATACAAAGTTTTGAGGAATTTAGTTATGAAGAGTCATATGATGTAGAAAGAGGAAGTTTACCAGGCATGAACAGTTTTCAGGTTCCTAAAGCCATTATCAAATTTAACTAAATGTGTGTGCGTGATTAAATTGATCAAAATCACTTGCTTTAAAGCCAAGAATAAATCTATTTTTTTAAAATCTAGCAGCTGAAAGTATAAGCAGCAAACCAAAGAAAATAAAGCACACATATATGAGAGAAATTTAATTTTAGTGCAATCTCTGCAGCATATTTTTTTAAATTTTTAATTAAGTTTATTGGGGTAACATTGGTTAATACAATTATATAATTTTCAGGTATACATTATAATTTCATATCTGTATATTCTTTTATGTGTTTAGCACCCAAAGTCCAGTTTCCTTCAGCTACCATATATTTGATCCCCTTTACCTACTTCACCCTCCTCCTACCCTCCCCATATTTGACCCCTTTTACCTCATCTACCTCCCTCCTCCACCCCCAACCCTCTGGTAACCACTAGTCTATAGTCCATGTCCATGAGTCTCTGTTTGTTTGTCCTGCTCCTTTGTTGCTTTTAGGTTTATATCCCACATATAAGTGATATCATGTGATTTTCAACTTTTTCTGTCTGGCTTATTTCGCTTAGCATGATTATCTCGAGGTCCATCCATGTTGTCGCAAATGGCAATATTTCATCTCTTCTTATGGTTGAGTAATATTCCATTGTATATATGTACCCCAGCTTCTTTAGCCAATCATCAATCGTAGGACACTTTGATTGCTTCCGTGTCTTGGCCACTGTTAATAATGCGGCTATGAATATCAGAGTGCAAAGATCTTTTTGGATATGGGTTTTCAAGTCTTTGGGGTAAATACCCAGTAGAGGGATCTCTGCAGTGTGTTTCTACAGCTAGAGCCACATAATATCTGAATGAACAGTGAAAAGACTAATTACTTACAAAGACATATAAAAATCTACAATGTACAATGTAAAATTGTCAGAAAATATTTCATGTGAATTTTCTTTTTCTTTGCCTACTAAATTGCTAAAACATTGAAAATAGGTCAAAAACCATAGCCAACATACTCATTAGGAACCTTCCAGCCTTGGTACATTAAAGCAGAGTGAGACAGTTCCAGTTTTAGCTAACAGTTGTGGTCAGCTTGAAAGTTCCTGTCCTCTGAACTAGGGAAAGGGAACCAAAAGTGCTGACATCCTCATTTGACTTTGTCACTCATGCCTGCTCACACACACCAGCACTTTCTGTGCAAAATCTGCAGTGACTGCCGAGACACCCTCAGCCCTCAGCTGACATGAGGGGATGACGACTTGGACTGGTGAAGTTTGGAAAGCGTTATCCCTCAGTTAGATACCACCCCATTATATGAACATGCCATATTTCCTCACTATACCTTTCACTTTACAGAGATCAGCTTTGAAACTTATAATAATAACATTCATTGACAGCAACTGATTATTGCAGGCAGGCGAAAGTATTATCCTGGATGACAGCATGCTTAAGAAATAGCTGATTTAGAAATATAATGCCATGGAAAGTGCACTGAAAAAAAAAATCTATCGGAAGATCTGAAATGTATATAGCTTGTCTTTCTAATGTCAGTATGGCTATGTCTGTCCTACCTTAACACTGTTGGTCTCAGTTTTCTTATCCATACTATGGGAGAAATACATTTTTAAAGTGTATTTCTCCAAGTAGTTTCCTTCATGCTTCCGCTCGTTGGTTCATAAGCTACATTAATTTTACCCATCAAAATTTTCTCAAGTACCTTAAGGTAGTATACTATTTGCAGTTTGTTATTCTTTCAGAAACTCAGTAATTAGAAGAAGTGATATTGCAAAGTTGAACTGAGTCCAGGTATTTTGACTAGAACATCTATACGTCACATAAAAAGGAAACTAGAATTTGGATTATTAAGTAAATGTTAAATCCACATGATGATAAACCTTTAGGTGTTTGGAGAATTCTGTGTTATATAATAGTTAACTAGAATGTTGACTTTAATCAATAGTTTTATAAATATGGCAAGGGTGAGAAATTTGTGCATTGGTGCCTTTCCTACTTTAAAATCCTGGTGTGTTTTTATGAGGTTATTTGGGATTGCCAGGTGCGCTGGGAAGGAAATAGAGGCTCCTTTGCTTTGAGAGGGCTGGCGAGCTTAAACACGGTTTCATTATATAGTATTTCTTATGACTTTCTAATGACCATGAAGAGGAAAATTCCTAAAGTCCTTTAACATCTAATTTCAAAGGACAGTTTGTTATAAATCTAGAGACTGTAACTATAATAAAATCACATGTAGTTGGCCCCATCCTTCCCACTCGACCACAGCATTCTAGAGTTTACTCACTACATTTTGAAATACTTTCATGGAATTTTGAAATGCATTACTTGCATAGTTCTTTGAGGCTCTGTCACTGCTAGAAATAAAGTTATGAAACCTAGCTCTGCACTTCCCATTAAGTAGTTCTTGACCATGTTGAACAGAAGTCAAATACAGAGTGCCTGTAGATTTTACGCACAGATCATAGATCCAAATATTCCTCCACAAACAGGAAATAATGCTTAATCAGAAGATTAAAAGGCACGGCTGGATGTTGTTTGAAAGGAATCCTTTATGGGGGGCTGTGAGTATTGTTATTTTTGCAATTTCCGTTTCTGAAATATCTCAGGTTAAAAACATTTGAAAATTTGAGTATGTGAAGTTAGGAGTTGATGAAGTAACTGGTGTTTGTCTTTTTGTTTACTACTAAATGATAAGCAATTTGTATCATTATTGAAAATGTATTATGGCTATTGTTTAGAATGGTTTTATGCTGTGATTTTAGCACAAGATGTACTTTTTCTTATTTTCGTGGTCCACACATAGTTAGGAGATAGTGGCATTTCTCCTTGTGGATTCACAGCACAGCATTGTTCCCTGACAGTAGAAAAAGTGAGCTATGCTTTCAGTGCAATCACTGTTAACCTTTTTATAGGAAACATTTTTATTATCTCTCTCCCTCTATTTCTAATTTCTATTTCTCTTCCTTTCTTCTGTTACTAATATGTAAGACCTATACTGCAGTCAGTTTCTTAGAACTTATTTGTACACTTAATAGCCTCTTGATCACTAATTATTTGGTAATAAAATTCCCTCTACTTCTCAAACATTAGCAAGGTAGATTGGTAATGTACAAATTTCAGGGTTTATTGAAATTACATATGATTTATTAGAATCAGAAGTCTAATTGACTCACTAGATCCTTCTATTATTGTGCCTTTAATGTTCTCGTAATCTTTTATATTTAATTGAAAAACCATTCTTAATAAATGTCTTTTTTCAGAAAAAACATTTTTAAACAAATTTTTTTGAGTCGTAAGGAGAAAAAAAACATAGCATCCAGATCTAACAACTGGTAACATTTTGATGAACTTTTTTAAAAAAAACTTTATTTTGTTATTAGTTTCAGATGTACAGTACATTGGTTAGACATTTATATAGTTTATAAAATGATCCCCCAATTGCTTTTTCTCTCCTCTGGCTCTACACCTAGCCATTACTTTAATGCTAACCACATTCCCTATGCCATAATCCCCATCCTTGTGACCATCTATCAACTAATTTGTACTTCTTTAACCCTTTAACCCTTTACTCCTTTCTCCCAGCTCTCCAACCTCCCTCTCCTCTGGCTGTCACCACATTGTCCTCTATATCTATGAGTCTGTTTTTGATTAGTTTGTTTTTGCTGTTCCTTAGATTCTGCATATAAATGAAATCATGTGGTGTATATCTTTCTCTGTCTGACTTATTTCACTCAGCATAATAACCTCTAGGTCCATCCATGTCATTGCAAATGGTAGGATTTCATTTTTTTAATGGCTGAGTAATATTCCATTATATATATGAACTGTAACTTCTTTATCCAATCGTCTGTTGATGGGCATTTAGGTTGCTTCTATATCTTGGCTATTGTAAATTGTGCTACCATGAACATAGGAGTATAGAGATCTTTATGAATTATTGTTTTGGTTTTCTTTGGATAAGTACCTAGAAGTGCAATTACTGGATCAAAAGGTATAGCCATTATTAATTTTTTTATTATGGTGATATTGGTTAATGAAATCCAGTAAGTTTCAAGTGTACAATTCAATAGTAAGTCATATATATTTTACATTGTATGCTCACAGCTAATAGTTAGATTTCTTTATGTCACCACATTTTGGAGACCCTTTTCCCCATCTACATCCCCCTCTTCCCTATCCTCTGGTAACCACTAGACTATAGTCCATGTCTATGAGTCTCTGTATGTTTGTCATGTTCGTTTGTTGCTTTTAGGTTTATATCCCACATATAAGTGATATCATGTGATTTTCAACTTCTTCTGTCTGGCTTATTTCGCTTAGCATGATTATCTCGAGGTCCATCCATGTTGTCGCAAATGGCAGTATTTCATCTCTTCTTATGGTTGAGTAATATTCCATTGTATATATGTACCCCAGCTTCTTTAGCCAATCATCAATTGTAGGACACTTTGGTTGCTTCCGTGTCTTGGCCACTGTGAATAATGCTGCTATGAACATCAGTGTGCACATATCTTTTCAGATATATGTTTTCAAGTCTTTGGGATAAATATCCAGTAGAGGGATTGGTGGATCATACAGTAGATCAATTCTTAGTTTTTTGAGGAACCTCCATACTGTTTTCCATAGTGGCTGTACCAATTTGCAGTCCCACCAGCAGTATATGAGAGTTCCCTTTTGTCCACATCCTCACCAACACTTCTTGTTCTTTGATTTATTGATAATAGCCATTCTGACAGGCGTGAGGTGATATCTCATTGTGGTTTTAATTTGCATTTCTCTGATGATTAGTGACCTTGAGCATCTTCTCATATGTCTATTGACCATCTGTATTTTTCCTTTGGAGAAATATCTGTTTAGGTCTTCTGCCCATTTTTTAATTGGATTGTTTGTTTTGTTGTTGAGTTGTATGAGTTCTTTATATTTGATGTACTTTTTTCTCTTTGTATCTGTTTTGCAAAGTTGAAGTTATAGTACATGGATTTTTTTTTTAAATCATGCTTTTCTTTTCTCCCACATAATATTAAATTATTTAATGTTACTAAAAATTTAATAGCTATGTGATACTTTTACAAAGTAGTACTTTATTTTAGTTTATGTGTCCTCTATTGTTAGATATTTTAATTTTTTTAGGATTTTGATTGTAAATAACTAAGAACACCATCATTTTTAAATCTCGCAAGGTGCCTTGCGGGGGAGGGTGGGAATCCTGCTGTACTTTATTCTTGATTTAAGATACTATTAATAGCCTGATCTTAGAATTTTAAAGACAAGCACTGAATTAGGATTTTAAACAAAACTGTTGGGTGCAATGTTTGTTTAAAGTTACAGATACCACATTAAAAAAAAATTTACTTCTTTGTGGCAGATAGCCTATGAACTAGCTTTTTCAAATGTGGATTACATTGCTTTCTTCATATAGACAAACTGGAGTGGGATCCATAGCACTTTTGCAAATAGGTGGATCATTTAGGAAAATTGAAAGAGGACTTCCTTAATTAAGGCAGGTTCTTCTATGCCAAAAGCCTCATGTGAAAAACTAGATCTATTTATACCAGATAAATCCAACATGGGCAATGAAAATACTGGTGCCTGAAAAACACGAAGTCACAGGCTTTGGCCAAAGTCTTTCTTTGATTCACTGTATTAGAAATGGCCTGAGATTCTCTCAACAATTCAGTCACAGAAGGAGAAAAAGGCTTGTTTCTCATTCCCATTGTTTAGAGCCCTTGTGTCATAGACTTCCACCAAGATGGAGTGCTGACCTTCCTTGTGGAATGAATGGAACTGAGTTTAGAGTACTTTGAGTTACATCTTTTATTTAAAATGTCCAAGGTATGAAGATAAATTTTAATAAGGATAAATACAGTGATATAAAATCAAAATATGGAAGTTTGGAGCCCTGTTCTTCAAGTAATAATTTTGGATCAGAAATTTTGATTTCAGGATGTCAGGGGATTTATTTTTTTTTTTTTGCCCTACCTCTGTCTTCCCCTGGCTTAGTTTAGATCATAATACAAGTTGATATCCTGACTTTTCTTTATAAATGAGTAAAATTTTATTGAATATTTGTTATACTTAGAAATAATCATTTCTCCTAATTTTTATTGTACCTTTAAAATTTAGCATCTAGTTGCTACTAAATGTCAGATACACACATATCCACACATATACCTATTTTATGTTAAAAAGAAACCAAAGTGGAATTTATTATAGGACCTATATGTTCTCTAAATACAAGTATGAATAGATTTATTTATAAAACTAAAGGAGACTCAGAATTAGGCTAAAAACTGTAGTAGTACTAGGTTTTGTTTTTTTGTTTTTTGTTTTTCCCCCTCATTTCCTCTCTCTGTGTTTCAGGGATCCCCACCTGCATACGTTCCTCCTCAGAGAGTACACACAGTGCACATAGTATTCTGAGGATCAACTTTGCGACTGAACCAATTGGATTCCCATCTAGCATTTATACACTTCTTGGCATTTCTCCCACCCATTTGTTTAATCTTTCCAATTCATTTGATCCTCTGGCATTAGAGCTGACAGCTGCAATTGCCCACGGGGTTCATAAAGTAGCTGAATAATAAAATGCCGTGACCTGGTTCTTGTATAGTTTCATGATGACTGAGCTGGCAACTCAAAAATGCTATAGATTTATTCAGCAGGTCAGGTGGAACATTATCTTTATTTTACAGGAAGGGAGTTTATATGTAAAAGGGATTGGTAATTGATCCTAAGTGATATGTTATATTTCCTAAATCCTAGTCTTACTGTTTATTTACCAGACAGTGCTTTATGTTATATGCACATTATATCTAATCCTTAAAATAATCTTGTAAGAGAGGTGATATGACCCTATTTTTCAGATGGAGAAAGCAGACTCAATGACGTTATATACTCATATCTACATATTTAGTCTTATATGGTGAATAGCAGAATTGGAATTTCAAGTCCAAGATCATCTGTTGCAAAAGCTTGTGGCTTAGCCATTACACAGTGCAGCAGTAATTTTGTCTATTGTAAGTAGTATTTTATTTCCATTTTGCTGTTGATAGATATTGACTATTGTGATGAGAGACGCTATAAACATTGTACATGTCTTTTGGTAGAAATTACCAGGTCGTGGGATATGCGTATGTTCAGCTTTGGGAGATGTTGCCTAAAAGTTTTCCAGAATGGTTTTGATGTCTGAGTATTCTAGTTGTTTCATCTCCTTGCTAATACTTTTTGTTGGTTTTAAAAACTTTTAGCCATGTGGCAGATGTCTGGTAGTATCCTTTTGGGATATTAACTTGCATATCTCTGATGATTAATAATTTTTATATGCTTTTTGTAGATCTTCTTTTGTGAAGGGCCCAATCAAGACTTTTGCCCATTGTAAAAAAGATTGGATTCTCTTTTTGAGTTATTTATATATTCCGGGTACAAGTCCTTTGTCCAAATTTTGAGTTACAACTATTATTTTTTTCTTCTGTAAAGCTTCCTTTGTTACACTTAGTGATGTCCTTTGAATACTGATGTCCAATTTTAGTTCTTCATTTAAAGTTAGACCTCTGTGTTCTTTTTTAAAAACCTTTGTTTATCTGAAGTTCATAAAGATGTTTTCCTAGAGTATTTCTAGAAGCTTTATTGTTCCACCTTTCACATGATCCATCTGAAATTGATTTTTATGAAAGGTATGAGGTAGCGGTCAAGATTCTTTTTTTTGTCTCATGTGGATATCAAGTTGATTTAGCACCATTTACTGAAAAGACTGTCCTTTGCCCACTATATCTCGGTGGCAACTTTGTTTTATATTTTGGCTGAGAATTCTGACATCTGACATTTCCAGAATCCAAACCATCTGAAATTCTTTTTGTAGTTTTACTTAAATTGTCTCAAACATGAACCGTGTTTCCTATTTCATCTTATCTCACCTTGTATAGTACTCTGTGTACATAGTAGGATAGAGCAGAGAATTTACCAGTCTTGAGAAGGTTTGGGTATAGATGTATATAAAAATCACTGAAGGGAAGGGTAGAGGAAATGGCTTCACATTGCTGGATGGGAGCAGTTTATGTGTTGTTTCAGCTGTACTTTCCTAGCTGTACTTTCTTTTCACTGAAAATTATGAAGGTGTGGATTATAGTCCCTCTCAGAGGACTGAAAACCAGTATCAGAGGAATCATTCATTCAGAGCAGAATTATCTAGCTGCACTACCTAATGTGTTTCATATGTGCTCAATAATCCTACATATAGTTTACCAGAGTGGAAATTTTTTTCCCCCTCATTTGTTTTGTTTCATTGAGTCTTCTTAATAAGATTGAATTTTTAGCAAGCACTGAGAAAGGATTCCACAAAAGACTTTTGATTCAGGCCATAATGGAGTAATGTATATTCAAATACTCTCTTGCCATTAAAAATAAAACAAAACAAAACAACAACAAAAAAAACCTGTAAAATAGGAAAAATATATCTAGTAACTGTTTACAGGCATATAAGCCATATATTCTTCTACTAGAAGAAAATAAGTTTTAGAATCAATGATCTGAGCTTCTATCTGAAGAATTTAGAAAAAGAGCAAATTAAACCAAAGGTTAAATAGGGAAGAAATAATGAACATTAAAATGAAAAATATACAATGTAAAACAACAGAATAATTTGTTACCTTGAAAGTTTAATAAAATTTGTTTCCTCGAAAATGTAATAAAATTGATGTATTCCAATTGAGATTGATCAGGAGTGAGTAGAAGACAGTCCCATCATCAGGATACTTACAGACATTAAAAAGATTAGTGATTATTATGAATAACTTTATGCTAATAAATTCTACTACCTAAATAACATAAACAAATTCCTTTGAAAGACAAACTGAATAAAACAAAACAAACCCTGAAGAAATAGAAATTTGAATAGCCCTACTAAAGAAATTGAATTAGCAATTTAAAATCTAAGAAAGAATGTCAAGATGCTGCTGGCCAGGGCCCACTGTGTTAGACTGTGAGGTCCGTGAGGGCAAGGAATAACTTTCAAAGATCTTTTTATGATTTGCATATGACAAAACATTCTTGGTACATACTTGTTAAATAGAATTGAACTGATCGAATAACATGGAACTAAAGAGAGAGTTTGACTTCTTGAGAAATTTAATGATTTTTTACCTTCTTTCTTTGCTAAGGAATCATTGATTATCTCTCTGATTCCTTTCAGAAAATGTGTACACCTTACTGAAATAAGATTTCTTTATTTCCTTGCACTTATGAAGCTATATCAGATTAGGAATGCCTCAGCATCTCCTTGGTGAACACCTATTTTTTTTTCCCCCTCTTTAATTACCCACAGCCCCACTTCCACCCCTGACCTATGGATGTTGCCTCCCCCGCTTTTTTTAACAACTGGATCTCTGAAGGCAGGGCGTCTCCTCCCACGTGATCATGACACATGCCCGGCGCACCTGGGGTATGGTCCATGGATCCACCTGGGGTGCAAACCCAGAACCTTCTGCATGTAAAGCAGACGTGCTAACCATTACACTGTGGAGCCACCCCAGTGAACATCTAAATTATGTGGGGTGTAAGTATGGGCTGTGTTATTCCCAGGCATGCTACTTTAACCTAAAATCATAAATCCTAGTGTCTTATACGACTTAAGCCAAAATTAACATAAATCTTCTTTCTAGTAATGGCAGTTTGTTTTTATTTTTTTGGAGGGAAAGGCAATGTGTGTGTGTGTTTCCTGGCATTGCAGTCTGTTGAACACTTTGTAGTCTGATTTTAAAGAAAGAACCAAAATATAGCATCCCAATTATTTCTTAAAATTCATGATTTTCATCCAGTATTCAGCTAACAGTTGAAAATCCTCTAAATTGAACAGCACTTAGGAAGCTGTTGGAAGCCTTATTAGAAAGTCAGGCAGTGACTCTGAACAGTGAATAGCTCAACCTGCAGGCAAAACCTGTACTTTAGCTGAAAGTAAAGAAGTTTCCTTTGAATCAGGCCCAGTCTTTCTGGACAGAGTTTTGTTTATTTAAAGAAACTTGAAATAAACATACTGATATTTATTGGGCCATTAAGAAATTATATTCCTGAGCAGTGCCGACGCCTACAAAATAAGTTAAGTAGCTTAATTACATATTGAAGTCTTCTTTTAAATCCCAACTACCCTCATGTGATTGAGAAAAATATGAAGCAAACTTCTTTTGAAATGATTTCATAAAATTTCTTGTAGAACACAGTGTTCAGAAAAACCCCAAATCCTGATATGTGTTATGCGAAAGCTTTTAAGGAAATGCATCAAAATGCTAATCACAATTATGTCTACATTGTGGTTTTATAAGTGATTTTCATTTTCCTTCATTTAGTAATTTATAAATTTGTAAAAACAAATTTGTAAAAACACCTTTTTGTCATTTAACTATTTTTATTGTTTAATGGAAATATTTGGAAGCATTAACTAGAATAAAGTAGAGGTTTTTTTCAGAGTAAGCATAGCAGTTAAAATTATTTGTACCTCATATTTTAAATATACTTACAAATATGTTCAATAGAGCATATATCTGAAATTGCTCTAGTGTTCAATAAAAGGGTAAAGCAGGATATACAGTACACTGCTTTTGTAAAAATTAAATATTTGTAACATATCCATGTTTATAGGTATATGAATGTTCAGAAAATAATCTGGAATAAGTAACCCAAGGTATTAATAGGGGTTATCTTTGAGTGATGAGAGTAAGCTGCATTACTTATCTTTTTGCTTGTTCTCTTAAAAACTGTTTGTAATGAATATGCATTACTAGTTTATAAACTTTCTTTAAGCATGGGAGTCAGCATTTCTTCTAGCTTTGGCAAAGGTGTACAGCTTATGTTGCCTTAAGCAGGTGGCAACCCCCTGGTTACAGCCATGCCCTCCAGTGATAGACGGTAAAGGTGGAACCCATGAAGAGAATGTAGTTGGATGCTAGACCAGCTGTAATAGGCTCCCATGTCTGCAGACTCCTGCTTTCAAGAGGAAAACTCCATGGTGTGAGCTCATTGGAATAGTGGTGAAATTTTGATGACTGCTAGGTTTAGGTCATGAGTGTAAAGTCTGGGTCATAGCCAGGGAAAATGGAGATCTAGCATCAATGTCAACAGGCAGTCATTTTCCAGCCACCCTGGAGATCAAGGAAATAGGGAACTGCAAAAAGAAGGGAACTGCAAAAATAGGGAACTGAAAAAAAATTTTTTTAACTTGATTTATAGTCTTGCTAAGGTGGACAACTCTTTTTCAGTTTTTCTCCAGAAAGCATACAGAACGTCAGTAAGCTCTATAAGGTCCTTCGTTATCTCCTAGGCTGCCAAGCATCTTTGAGCTCTGTTCTCTTGTGCCGGAGACACTGTGGTAGCTGATAAGTAAAGTTCATTAGTCCTGGGAAATAAGATTCTTGCCTACTGGTTCCTTGAGAAGCCCAGACTTAACATTGTTTTCATTCATTTTCTGCCATTTTTTATTCTTTTCATTTGTTCTTTCAACAAAGGGGTAATGAGCACCTATTTCTTGCCAGACACTGGGGGTTCCTTGGTAAACAAAACAAAGCCCCTGTCCTCATGAAGTTTACCTTCTAGGGAGCCAGAAAGTAAAATGAGTGAAAAAGAAATATTTAATATAATCTTGGGCAGTGGTAAATGCTATTAAATAACAGGAAACAGATTGAGGTACTAGGATAGATAGAAAGCAATAGAGACAGTTGTGAGGAAGGAAAGATCTACCTGAGGAGTAGCATCTAAATGCAGAGTTGCAAGAGGTGTGTTGTGGAAGCAAGAGGAACATCTGGGTGAACATTCTAGGCAGAGGGAACTGCAGGTGCAAAGGACCTGAAGCAGAAATGAGACTTGGCAGGGAAGTATTTACATTCCTACAAAAACGTTCACTGGTCAAGCTCTGGAAGGATGATAAGGTCTTTACTTTTACATCTTTCCAACCATATACTCAGTAAGATATTATTTAGCTTGTTTTCTTATTTATAAAACTTAAAAGCTTCTATTCAATCAGCGAGGTTCCACGTTTGAACTGATAACTTCATATTTTGCCAGTGAATTGCTGTGTAATATCTAAACATATTTACTTACTTGTGGTTTATTATATGAACGTTTATTAAGTGAGCATTTAGTGATCTTACCTGATGGATTGAATGTGATGGAGGAGGGAGAAGCGAGGGAGATGAAGAAAGGAGTTCCTGGACAGAGCCCTGGAGAACCGGGAGAGCTGGTCGCCAGGGACCCAGGAGGAAAGTATGTCAAGGAGAACGAGGTCAGCACTGAGGATGGCACTTGGAGAAGTCCAGGGATACAAGAGCTGAGTGGTGACCTGCGAATGTCCCTGCTGGTCTTGGTGGGAACAGTGTCCGATATGTGTTGGTCTGACTAAGGTGAGCTGAGGAGCTAAGAGGTCCTGAGGAAGTGGAGGCAGTGATTGTAGAGTTCCCACCTTTTGAGAAGTGTGAACGAGAAAGAAAGAAACAAAATTAGATGGCTTGACAAGAGTATGAATGGAGCCCAGGTTTTTTTTGTTATTCGGTTTTGTTTTTGAAAGAGACTTTGGTGGCTTTTTGCCATGACAGGAAGTCATCCTTTGTTATTCTTGATGCAGAGTAAACAGTTGTTTACCCCCCTTAAACATGTTTAAAATTTCTTACAGCTGTATAGTTTTCCAGGCATTCAGAGAGTTCACTTAATGTAATCTCACATTGTCCTGAGGGGAACGTGCCAGATATTTTATTCCTCTTTTTTAGATGAAAGCTTCAAAGCTTAATAGTTGTAGCTCAGAACTCATCCCACTAATACACTGTGGGACAAAAATTTTTATCAGTGTATCCTATCCAGCTTAGAGTTTGAGACTCTATATTCATAACATTAATTAACAGTGATTTGTCCCATATTCAACCGGTTATCCTCACTTACCCCAGAAAAGAACCCAAAGCATTTAGATATAACTTACAGGATGGGTTAAGAAGCTTTTCACCATACCCTTTTATGTCCCCTCTGCACACACCCATCTCACCCACCTGTGACTCATATATACACACACCATCCAGCCCACATACACACCCTGTCACACAACCAACCTCAAACTCGGACATCTTCAAATGTTCACAATTAGATACACTTCATTCCTAGCCTCAAAAGGCCCTTGCCCACAAAGCTTGGCTACTTTCTTTTCAATACTTTCCACTTTCTGGGGTCTGGACTTGGGGTAGCAAGCTAAAAATTAGGTTAGAGAGAATTGATTTTATAAGACCAGAATAGAAACCATAAATAAATTCCTAGGTTTCAACAATAAGGGTTCAGTTGATCATTAAGTTTTTGTTGAATTTGTTTTCTCTCCTCACAACGGAAATCCTGTAGAACTTAAGCAGTTTTGAGTAAATTTGATCTAAAGTAACAGTTGTTTGAATGCTTTGGTCCTTCAGGGTATTTTTTGAGTTACAGGGATTAAGCGGTTGAAGATTGGGTTTTATGAGTACAAAACCTGGATTGTTATACTTTTCATTCTGGCTTATCTTAGCTCTTAAAATATGAAAAAGAATGTTCACAATGTTGATATTTTGATAACTTTTACAGAATGACATATTTGTATGGTATATCTTTGCTGTTTACCTACATGTATCACTGTTTTAGCTTGTTAGCTGTTTCCAAAGATCAAAGTCTTTGTTTCTCAAATATATAAAAACTAATCAAGAGAAAGGAACCAGTGTTTCCTTTTTTTTTTTTTTTCTGTCTGTGGATTTAAGGTTGGACCTAAACTTTGGTCTCAGATGAAGTTCTCATCTCAGCGATGAGTCAGAGGATAAAGAGCTTAATTCCTAAATCTCAGTTTCCACGTCTAAAAAGTGAGGATACTAATATGTACTTCTTAGTCCCTGTAAGATTTAAATAAAATATTTGGCAAGTGCTTATTATATTGCCTTGCAGATACTAGGGACTCAGTAAATATAAATAGCACATTGTTATTAATTAAATGTAATTAATTGTAATTGTTATTAATCTACCATCAACATTTCCCTTTTGCCACACACAGTCTTTATAACCATATTTTTAATAACTGCATGATATTCTATCAAGTTGTATGCCTTATTTGCATAACTCTTCATTTATTATTAGTTTCTTAGACTGCCTCTAAATATGCACTGGAATAAAGAATTCTGCAGCAAACTGTTATTCAATCAGCAGATTCGATTAGTGCTCACTATGTGCCAGGACCTTTGCTTGGTTTTGGGAGCACAGACTTTGGAGTGGCACAGTCCCAGCCCTGAGGGGCTCACAGTTGGGAGGGGGAGATGTGTACAGATAATGCCGGCCTGTGGTAAATGCCATCAGTGTCCAAGTTACTGAGAAAGTTCAGAGGACAGGGCAAAATGTCAGACACTGCCTTAAAGAGCTCAGGGAAGGCCAGGGAGGGTTGTAGGAGATGAGTTAAGTGATTTTAATAGGGTTGGGTAGATCAGGTTACTAAGGGCTCTTTAAGCCATCATACAGATTGGGCCTTTTATTCTCAGTGCAATGAGAAAGTCAGGTTTGAGAAGAGAATTGGCATTATCCACTTAGGTTATACAGCCTATAGGGGGCAATGTGGAAGCAGAGAGTTTAATTGGGAAGTTAATAAAGAAGCCAGGTGAGAGACTGTGTGGCCTAGATCGAGTGGGAGTGATGGAGGTGGTATGAAGGGGCCAGGTCGGAAGAAATAACCCACAACGTGAGCTGTCAGGTTGGATGTGAGGTGTCAGAAAGAGGAGTCAACGAAGGGCTTTTAGGCATTTAGCCTGAGTGAGTGGAGTGGTAGAGTTGCCATTTCCAAAAAAAAAAAAGTAAAGATGTGAGAGGAGCAGGTTTGGGGAGAAAATCAAGAGCTGAGTTGGAGAATATTATGTTTGAGATATTTATTAAACAGCTAGGTAGAGATGTTTAATAAGTAGTTAAATGTACAGTCTGGAGTTATAAATGCAAGATGTGTTGGTATATTTATGGCATATCATGTTTTTAAAATTTGATAGTTCTTAAATTAGTAGTTGATATTTGGGCACGGGGAGCATGGCAGAGGGAATGCAATTAGCATTAATATGATGGCTAAGTGGAAGACCAGGGGAGGGAGGGAGCAATTGGGGGGATCATTTTATGAACATTATAGATGTCAACTAATGTACTGTATCCTTGAAACATTTACATTTAAATAAACAAATTTATTTTTTAAAAAATTTGATAGTTCTTTTAGCCATTACCCTTCTCATACAGAATTTTCTTTGGTATTTTCATCTTTTATTTTATTTTATTTTTTTTATTCCAAATAAACTTCAGATTCACTTTGTTAAATTTATTTTTTAAAGTATGTTGGAAATTTTACTAGAAGACTCTGTGTGTGTGTGTGTGTGTGTGTGTGTGTGTGTAAATTTACTAGATGACTAGAAGTTTTTTGGGAAGACTTGATTTTTTAAAAATGGATCTTTGTATCTAGCATTACATTATGTCTCTCTACTTGGTTTTCCTTTTTTTTCCTCCCAAAGGGAGTTCATTTTTTCTCCACATATATCACACATATTTCTTGATAATGTTATTCCCACGTGTCATATACTTTTTGTTGCCATTGTTAGTAAACCCCTTTTTATTGATATTCGGATGGGTTTTGCTCTTATAAAGGAATTACTGTATATGGATATATTTGGCTACTTTACTAAATTTCTGGTACTATAAATAATATCTTGCTTGGTTTCTTTGAATTTGTTTTTTCTAGGAATCGAATCATATCACCTGCAAGTAATAATTTTTTTTTCCTATCAAAATTTATGTCTCATTTCTATTTGTGCCAAGAAAAGGAACCCTAAATTTAAGATAGGGAGTAATTACAAAACAAGGAGGCAATTAATACCTACAAGTCTAGTCACAGCTTACCATTTTTGTGTCGTTAGTTTTGCTTTAGGCTTATCCTAAATATTTCTTTTCCTTGCCCTTTTATATTATTTATTTATTTTATTATTTTTTAATTTTTTAGGCGAGACAACCCTTGGTTGACCTCACAGATTGCAAGGACCTTGTCAGTTTACAATCTCTTCTTTTTTTTTTTATTTTTTATGCCAACAGCACCTAGGTGGTCTCCCATCCAAGTACTAACCAGGCCCGACCCTGCTTAGCTTCCGAGAGCAGATGGGATTGAGCTTGTTCAGAGTAGCATGGCCGTAGATCTTGTCTCTTTAAAAAGTCATTTTTGATAGATTTTTTTGAATGCCTAGAACTTAATCTGTTTTAGATTTTCGCATTGCCTCCAATGGTTGGTTATGGTGTGGTGTTTTTGGTTTTCAGCCATTTTGCTCTTACAGGGACTTATTCTGATTGATTACCATGGATTGGGGAAAAGCTCTTTTCCTGCTGAATCAGCATTTAACTTTTATGATGCAGAAAAAAAAAACTAGTATAGAGTACATAGCAAGAGATTTCAATCCTATAATTGGGTAAGGCTCTAATGAAAATTTTAAATTCAATAGCCTTCTCTTACCTCATCAACAAACAGTAAAAAATGAATTACTACAAGTTTTTTCCAAAAATTATTACATGATTTATAAAACAATTGCCTTTGAAAACTTGTTTTCAAACTAAGACACTATAGTTTTGCAAATTTGAAAATTGTTTTTGTTTAAAAAAACCTCGTAAATATAAAACCTGTTTTACTTTTGATGTAGATGGTAAATCAGAAAATGACTTGCTGATGTAGCTTAGATTTCTAGAATGCTTTATTATAAATTTTCAAGTTAACTTTCAAGTTTTGTTTCCTGTTTGTGAAGTTAAGCTTCTGATGACCTTTCTCCTTGTACTAGCAGTAGACACTATCTGAAATGTTTGGACTTTGTACCACCAAAGATAGACTCATTGTAAAGCTTTTATTGGCCTGCATTACCTTGTTTAAATAGCCAAACACCTGCTAGGCAAGCCCTGCGCACGTGAGTGGCTATATGTTCCTTTATTTAGGTTTCGCAAGGCCGGAGCACAAAGACAGAGATTGTTACCCAATAAGCAGTAGTCACACACTTCTTCCAATCGCCTTAGGAGGGCTGGTTACCATGGAATCCACCATCTGTTCACTCCCCGCCGGAATGTGATTATCCTTGCTGGGCTGGGAACTGGGGGAAGCAGGGGAGCGTGTGTTGTGTAAAATTATCGGCAATGGACTGGGTTAATAGGAGGCTAGATTTGGCTCGCTGGAAGAACAAATGAAGGGAGTTTTACCTTCGTGGCTTCTAACCAAGAGGAATAAATTCAGCTTTTATAAGGTAAGTAACCCTGGTACTGTATATCTAGTTTGTACTACGTTTGGTATGGGGGATTATCTCCATGTGGTCTAAGGAAAAGGAGCTATAAGCTCTTCTGCAAGAAATCTCCAGTATCACACACTTTCGCTGAATTGATTTTAAGCAGCTCAATTATGCCTGCGCTATTAAATGTCGATGTTGCAAAAATGAAAGAATTAGTCTTTAATCTTTTAAAAATTTTTGTGCCTGTAAAGTTGTTTTGTGATCCTTGAAAGTGGCAAAAAGACAGTCATTTTTAATGGTTTCTCAGAGTGAATTTTACCTATATCCTTTTTGAAATACGCCCTTGGCCACGTGTTCAATGTCTTTTCTTCAAATAAGAAAATGTCTCATGTCAGGGACATTTGTAGGTTATAATTTAATTAATGGTTTTTCTGGCACACATGACTTGCCTACCATCACTAGCTCATGTTTTGAAATGTGATGTTTATGTAGTATAATTTTGCAATGCTTTTGCACAAGTTTCAAGGGCCCGAGCATGTGGAAACAATGTGACAGTGCTTTAACGCAGGCATGCAGGCACACTGATAAAGGAAGGGGCAAAGCTAGGAAGATCTGCTTCTATTTCAAGGGCTTCCTTTGTTTTTCTGTTTCAACAGCCCGTTAAAATGTGTGGTGCATATTGTAAGCAGTAGAAGGAGATTTTGGTGCTAACAAATGGATGACTGACATTTTTCTGTGTGGCTAAGAGGCTGGTAGCTCAAACAAGGGACTTCTATGTCCTTTGTAAAGCAGCATTGTATCCCCTTCCCCAAAACTGTGTGCTAAAATGTAAAAGTGAAAAACAAAAAGAGGGCTGTCTGTACGCTGGATACTTCTTGCGTGTAAGTTTTTCTGTCATTTAAAGCACAGCGCCAGGGCTCTGCGAGTCTAGCTGGGTCTGCCATTTTTATTTGCTATAGGAAGGCTGCAAGGACAAGCTTCGCTTACGCAGCTTTAGTCCTTCTAATTGTGCTGTTCAGCTGTCATCTTGGACATTCATGTCAGTGGCTGCTCAGAGAGCTGGAAAAGGTCATTGCTAATAGACTCTACTTGTTTAGTTTTCTATGTTTAATGATAGCATAAAATTAGGTAAGTCCTTGTATTGGTCAAGGACTCATGTTCTTACTTCAAGAACAGGTTTTTAGAACTGACAGTTGTGGGTTCTTGGTATTAATGGTAGTTGACTTTAAAATTCTTACCATTTGTACTGACTGGTCTATATACTTTATCATTACTATTTTAAGTATTTTTTAATATACCTCCTTAGATTAGGCATATACTAACTCTAAAAAGCATATTTTTCAATAATAATAGATGTATGTGTGCCTGAAATTTTCCTTAGCAGCATCTATAAAAATTTTTAAGTTAATCTTGTATTGAGATGAGACTTTTACCCACAAAAGTTCTTTGTTCATAAGCAATCTAAATTTCGGAGGAAAAGGAGATAATGTAAAAGCAAACCTGAAAAAGCCTGTGGGTGAATGGGTGTGAAGTATGTGAGCATCTGTATTCTTGGGATGTGGTTACTTAAGCAGTTGAGTTGAGTTGGATATATCTGAACAATTCTCATATTCTCTAGCATTTGAATTTTCTTACTATTTTTATTATCGCTCAGAGTTATGATTGTGTATTTTTAAGCGAATATCTAGTTAGAATTTATCTGTGTTCTATGGATATTGGGAGGTGCCTAGTCATTTATTTTCACTCATAAGCATATTTCTTAATATGTTCCTTGACTGAGTTTTCCAAGTAACTAAATAATAAAGCCACAAGGTGTTCAAAACATGTTGAAAACACTTTGTTCCATCAGCCACTGACAAGTAACTGAGGGTTACAGCTTCTGAAATTGGTGAAGAGGAGTGGTCAGCAGGGACAGTCCCTGGAGCACCTACCTCAATGCCAACCACCGTACCAGAGGGTGAGGAGAGCATGGCCATATGACCTGTAGTTTACCTGAAGGGATGTGGTTTTTGGACCCACTGTTCCTTATTGCCCAGAGTAAGGTGTGCACTTCCATTCACAAATATTGTCAGTGGTGCGACCCAGCACCTTGCCCAGAGTCTTGTGGTAATGAGTTTAGAATATGCTGAGTTCTCAGATCTGCTGTGTAGCATTGCTTTCTGATTTCCTTGTCTGCAAAGGTAGGGAAAGGTCCCAGATTTCAGTGAGCTTTGAGACGTGTTACAGCTTTTCAAGCTCTTTGATGTCATGATATTTTTCAATCCTTCAGTACAACTTTGAGATTTTACTAAATGACAAGTTTATATTTATATATGTAAATATGTAAAGAGTTATTACTTATAAAGTATTACACAGATGACAGATTGGAAATGCTGAATAAAGTGCTTGGAGTAATTCAAATCTGTAACAGAAACAGTCTGAGTAGACACATCAGCCCACCACTAGTTCTGCGCAAATAGTCAAGTCTTGCTGCTTCTTGCTTTGACACATTATGCTGGAATGCTGCCTGACTTGATTTAAAAGTGAATAAGTCGACTACAGAGAGAATAAACAGCTGTTAAATTCTTACCTTTTTTTCCCTGTGTTTTATTGCCACATTCTGTCTAACCCCTAAATTGAGTCTTTCTGTCTATTGGCTTTTGGAGTACAGATTTATAATCTATTTTTTGAAGTTAACTATTTTTGGTCATTGTGGTCCATTTGGCCCATGAGCTGTCTCAGCTGTCAGGATCTTCATTTTAACGCCCTCATTTCACAGAGAAGAATCTGAGGCCCATAAAGGTTAAGCAATTTGTTCAGGGTCACAGAACTTGAATTGCAGAAATGACCGATGTTGAGAATTGCATGTTGGATGCAAAGATATGGGGTAAGGTCTACTGACTTCCTACATTGTTAACCCATATGAGGAGTGGAACATTGGGTGTCACCCTAAAGTCTCACAGATGTGACTTTCAGTGTGCTCAGGGGAAGAGCAGGTTTGAAGTGATTCCCGCAATAACCAAGGTAGTAAGAAACAGAACTATTTTTCATTATAAATGCCTAAACTTTTAAAAAATATAACCGCCAAGCTAGTTAGATGTTTGTGCCTTTTAGTTCTCACATTCTCTTCCTTATATCTATATTTATAGAAGTAAAATGATAATCATAATGTTGCTTTGTGATTGTGGAGCCCAGAGCAAGTGGGGGAAGAGCACTAAGGAAAGACAGCCTGAAGCACGAATATAGTTCTCCTCTAGGGCACAGTTGTCACCTGGACAGTATATTCATGTTGTGGGTTAATGCACCCTCTTCTGTGGACATTGCTGGTGACATAGAACCTGTGTTTGTTTACCCAGCCTCCCTTTCCTGAGCTCCCCTCACCCCACCAACCTTCTCCAACTCGGAGAAATTCTTTCTTTGGCTGTTACTGTTAATCAGTGGTAACCTTGTGATCATTCGTCAAATATTTATTGAACGTTTACTCTACCCTGGGCAGTGTTGTCGATGTGGAGGATAGGGCACAGAATACAACAGGCAAGGTCTTTAGTGAAACTTACATAGTAAAGGGTGCAGACATAGTACACAAATAAGTGAACAGTGTAACTTCAAATAGTGACAAAAGTGTGAAGACAAAACATGGTGTGTTAAAGAGGGATTTTTAGGGCAGCAAACTTTAGATCGGGTCATCAGAAAATGCTTATCTGGGGAGGTCTCATAAAATCTGAGACACAAAAGAATAAGAATCCAGATGACCCAGTGGAGAAGGCGTGTGTTCTTATCTATACTTTATTTAGTGGAAATTGAGGAAAGCCTGTCATCAGGATCATTTTATGTTCAATTACTGCTGCAAAACCATATCACATGTTGTCCTTACTTTTCTTTCAGAACTTAGTACCGACAATTTTTTTTTTTTTCTCAAAATCGGAGTTGGGCTAGCATGAGAAGGCATTTCAGTTCAGTGGTTAAGAGCACAAGCAGACCTAGATTTAGTTCCATCTCACCTCCTGGCTACCTGGAGGTATCTAGGCAAGTTACTTAACTCTCTCTAAACATGTTTGCCTGCTTTCTTAGAACTTACAGGGTTATCATTGTTATTAAAAGATGTAATATTCAAAAACCCATTTAGTGCTAAAGGTGGTGTTGATAGTTGTGATATTCTCTACAGAGTATCAGTAATAATCCCAGGAATGTTAAAATGTTTGCTACTATGGCAGCGAAATCCTGGAGTACTATTAGCCTTCTCTCTATAGGATAAATTTTTCTTTGATCTCTCCCATTCACACTCTCATCCCTCACATTCATTTGTGCCTAACATTTATTTATTCACCAAACCTTTTTTTTTTTAAATTACTTTATAGAGGTATGACTGACATGCAAAAAGCTGTACATATTTAATATATACGACTTGATGAGTTTGGGAGATAAGTATACACTCGCAAAACCATCACCTTAGCCTATGCCATGAACATATTCATCACCTCCAAAAGAACAAACACTTTTTGCATGTCTACCTGCTCTTGTTAAATTCTAGATGAGGAAAATGATTAAACATGGTATGTGCCATGGTGCTCAGGTAACAATCTGTTAACCAATTAGTCGTGATGGGTGTCCCAGTGGAGGAAGGATGCGGAGGACAGAGGAGCAGGTAATTGACTTTACTGGTGAGTGAGATGGGCTGGGAGCTCTAGTCTGAGGCAGCAAAAGCAGGGAGACACAGTGGGCCTGGGAAGAGCTAGTAGCTGAGCGCAGAATTTGAGCTAAGGTAGGGCAGGATTTGAGAATGGAGATATTGGCTTGCATAGACATTTTACTGTATCCTATAAAGAATAAGGAATCTTTGAATAATTTTAAATGTTCAAGGAATAGATCTTCAGTTTTGTAGTCTAAAGGATAACTGAGAGTTTAAATAGTAGAAACATTGGTGAGAACGATATCCAAGGTCGGCTGAATTCTTCTTTTTCATCTTCATCTTCCTCTTCATCCACAGCAGGCAGAATTTATCTTTTGTCATTACCATCACAATACAGTTAAGTCCTATCTTATTCTTGATATTCAGATTCTAAAGGCAGCACATAAAGTAATACTTGCATCAAGTAAAAAAAAGCCCTTGAGAAATCCCTTAGGAAGACAGCATAGCTTTGGAGATCCACTCTCTAAGTCCAGCCCAGTGCATGTTATTTTTCTCCCCCAGGGTTAGAAGAGATTAATGCTTCTTTGCTTGAGCCTGAGAGGAAATAATCACTTAGCTTGCATTTAGGGGCCATGCTGTATAAAATATGAAGGAGCAGAAGGTTCATGATCTCTGTCTCACTCCTGCTGCCATGATCTCTGTCTCACTCTTGAGCACTGGGGTCAAGTTGCCTAAGCAACTTCAATTGTTGCACCTGTGTTTGTGAGCTCTCTTGCACAGCTGTTTTCTATAGCTGCAAAACATGCATTGTTCACTTTGAGCAAGTGCACTTAAAGTACAACTATTGGAATTACAATATGAACTTTTAGTGTTTTCTTAATGTCAGACAACGCAGAGTACATTCATCATCTTATTTAATCCTTGACAAACATTAGAGAAAGTGGAATTTATCCTCACTGAACAAATAAAACTCTTGCTATGGGATACATATTATTTTCATGTTTCACTAATAATTAAATGATGAACTAGAATTAAAACCCTGATCCAGTCTGACTTCAATCCTACATTCTTAGCTTTCATGCTCAATTTTCTTAATGAGAAAGGTATTGCATTAACCCAGATATGAAACTTAAATATTACAGTAGCAGAGGAAGTATAGAAATGATAAAATTTCAAAGAGAAGAAGATAGAGAATTGAGTTACTGTCTTTAAGAAGCCCTTAGATAGTTACTAATTGTCAAAGAACATGAACAAATATTTCAAAAAGAAACACAAATGACTAACACAGGAGAAAAAACTTTTATATAACTAGCAAAGAAATATACAAATAAATATTCTTTTATTACATTAGCAAAAATTTCCTGAATAGTTATATTTTAGGTTGGCACCCTTATAAATTTCAGATGACAATGTAACTTTAGATGACAATGTAAATTGACGCAAACTATGGGAAAAACATTTGTGTTTAGAGAACATTTTGTTGCAAGGAATGAAGAATCCCACTATAACTTAGATAAAAGAGGGATGTATGAGGACAATGAAAAGATATTTTCTAGAGCCAAGGGAACAATAAGTTCATCTGGCCTCATAGGGGCCCAGAACCAGGACAGTTATGCAATCTTGCCCTTAGAGTGGCCTCTTCTGCATCTCTGTGCTCTGCAGAAACTTACTCTTTTCAACTACTGATGCCTTGGAGAGAGACTCTGATGGGCTAAGCTTTGGTCAGCATTTACCCTTGGTCCCATCAGATGTGGCCACAGAACACAGGCTGCTTGACTTAACTACCTACTCAGAATGTCCTGTGAAGCAAGAGCTCTCTGAAAAGAGAATACACGGAAGTAAATAGAAGAATATACCTGCTACATGTATCAATAGCACTAAAAATGTTGATGTCTTTGATCCCACAATCCCAGTTTTAGAAATTTACCTGTAATAAGTTACTGAGTGATCCAGTGAATGATTTATCACATCAGGTGCTCCAATGGGAATGGGGAGAAATGGAAAGCCACTAACAGGTTCAACAATAAAGTAATGGCTAAATGAATTTTCAACTCATGGGACGCATTGTGAATGTTGAGGCTAGAAATACCTATATGATGTCGGGTGGTTTTTTCTTTAATGACAGAAAAAAAAATTCAGTGTTAACTGTACTTCCTTTAAGACACTGCTCAACTACAAGTCTTGCAGTAAAGCTATCTTCCCAGTGGCATTATTCTTCTCTGAGCTCCTGAAGCACTCTGTGGTAATATCTGTTATCAACATATTTTGCAATTGGCTATTATCTTGTCTCTCTCTCCCCAACTAGATTGAGTTCCTGAGGCTAGGAACTATTTTACTTATCTTAAATCTCCAGTTTTTGGCTCAGCACAGAACCCACGCTTACATTTAGATCGCTTACATTTAGATCGTTGAACTGAACTAGGGCTAAAGAAAAAATTTAAGATAAAGGAACTTGCCCAACTTGCCAGTGACAGTTGTATGTTGCCATTGTAATAATTGGACGACGAGAGATACCACACCGTAAGATTAGAACAGTAACTATCTGACCTAGCTCTTATGTCTCCAATTCTGAAAAGAACTCTACTTTGACAGAGAATTAAACAATTCCTCCAATCTCTAGCTCTCCCTGACTAAATTGGATGCTGTTGAAGGTCATGGATTTTGTTGATCATTTTTATGCTCCTAGGTGCTGCACAAAACCCAGCAACTAGGAAGTGCTAGGAAGGAATGAAGAAAAGAATTAGTCTTACTCAGATGTCATCAAAATGTTTAAGCATTCCTAAGGAGAAGAATAATAAGCAGTAAGGGAAATTTTCAAAAACAGAAGTAATCTGTCAAACAAGTCAAACCCAATCTATAAGCAATAACTTCATTTTAATAAATAACATTCTGTTAATTCAAAATTAGTATATGATGTAATAACTAAATTGTCAAAATCAAAACTTAAACTCTTCTTAGCAACCAGGAAAAAAAATTTGAATAGTAAGGGGTGAGGGGCAGAAAGCCCTTTGAAAGGTTATAGGATGTGAAACTAATTTCCCTTTTTACAGTTGTGGTTAATAGCATCAGCATTTTCTATTTGCCCTGAGTATGCATGGTCTTTTCAACACTACCCTGGCAATAGTAATGACAGTGAGACTGACAGAAGTTATCTATTCCAAACACGTATGCTTACATCGATGCATACCATAGACTACAACATGTGTAAACTATAAAGTGATCTTTTAGCATAAACTCTTACATTTAAAATAGAATAAAGTTTATTTTAATGGAATAAAAGTCTCTCATTTCAAATTTCAGGGTGGCTAGTAGATGGTTTATAAATAAATGATAAGAATAAAAATTCTTCTCTAGTAAAAAGTCTCTGACCTGTGGATATAGATACCAAAACTCTAACTTATTATTTAAATGAAGGAATGAAACTTAGTACTCCGAGATGATAATTTTATTGACTGAACACATTATCTATTACATATATTGAGAATATTACTGTATAATGTAATGGATCTGGAAATGATCATAATTTAAATTGAGCAATTTCAGGTCTAGTGTGTTTTTGGTGAGTACCCCCAAAAAAGTGCCCAAATGCTTAGTGAAGCTTCTTTTTCAACTCATTCAAATAGTAAATATTTCATGGCTTCTGTGTACTTTGAACTGACCTTGTCCTGGGGAAAGGAGTATAGTTATAAAAATAATTTTGTTAAACTGTTAGGTTGCTTCCAGTTTTTCCCTGTTTGTTACATTACATAACATAATTACATTACATAAATGTAAATGACATTACATTTATCTTTACATATGCAGGTTTTTCTTTAGGAGAACTTGCCCAAAGTGGCAGAGGTGATGTGTGGTTTTGTGGCATTTCGATGTGCATTACCATTTTGCCTCCTCAGTGGCTATTTCCATTTACTTGCCACTGAGGATGCTTTTGAGATGACAGTTTCTTTAGGATCGAATCTTACAATTTATTCTAATTGAAAGCTGAAAGTGATGTTATTTTAACTGTTATCTTTTATTATGGGGATGACATTCTTTTTCAAGTATTTCTTTACCAATATTATTCAGAGTTACTTTTAGATTAAAATATAATGGCATCCTAATTCCATGAATTTTCTTAATTTTTCATTATCATAATTGATATCCTATAATCAGATCATAGGGTTCGGTAGTCTTCATATTGTCTAGACTGTTCTAGAGACTATGATTACAGTTTCGAAAGGATTCAACGTAATTCTGGAGATTTTTTTTTTTCAAGTGACTTTTTGCATGTGGCATTTACTGTTTATGCTGCCCGCTTTCTACGGTCATCACAATTTTAACATTGGTACAACAACATTTGTCAGCTTTTTGATTTATCTAAATTTCAGGAATAACTTGAAAATCAAAGTGGTATTAGCTGATATATGCCAGATCCCTGTGAAAAACTACCTAGGAACATAAATATTACTTCTAGAAGTTGTCTTCTCCAGAGCAATGGTCCATGAAGGGTTACATGCCCCCAGGAAGTACAAAATTTGAACCACTGGAGTAAAAAAAGCAAATCCTAGAACTTAGAACCTTTTCCCTAAGGAGTTAAAAAAAAAGAAAGAAGAAAAAAAGACCTTAGCATTTCTAATATTTATGGACTTATTCATCTAGTATATCAGGTACATATGAAGAATTCCAATGGAAGAATGGGAGATGGCAATAGGAAGCTCAATTGTGTCCTTTCTGCCCTTGGCAGTTTGGACTTGGCTGGTTATGTCGACTGCAATTACATTATTTTAGATAGTGGAATTCTGGGACTACTTGGAAAAAAGTGAACATCTTTTGTACCACCCAGAGATTTATAGATTATATAATGGCACTGTACTTAAATGAGTTATCAGAACAAAGATTTTATCTTTTCTTTTACAAAAAAAAAAAAATGCACAAGTGTTCCCCATTCACTAACACTTCATGTGAAGACAAATGTTTATCAGTACATATTTAGCAGGTTCATACCAGGAGATATATTTGAAAAAATAAACACAACCTGTCCTTCTGAGGTAACAGTGAGATTTGAATGAGCAGAAGAAAAGGGCACTCGGGACTGAGCATTTTTAAATGACGGTTTGGAAATATTTCCATTATTGTGTAATTTTATCACCAGAATTGATATGTGTATCTTTTTTAAAAAAAAAATTTAAAGCCTCATTTCTGTGCACACATTCAAATTTAAATACAGATCTCTTTAGCCTTGTTTTAAAATTTTTGAAATAGTTTTAGTAGGTTTTAGACCAGATTTTCAAAAATAAAAAATATATATATCACACTTAAGACATCAAGGCAGATGGAAATTTAAATTTACCATAAGAATTTCAAAGAAAACCTTTGCATAATTGGTAGATGTCATTTAAAAATGTATATCATTATTTAGTAAATGGAGTCAATGATATATGTCTTAGAACAATGACTCTTTCTCAGCTAGGGCAATCATTAAAACCCTATATGGAAGTAAACTGACTTTGATCTGTTCTTTCAAATGGCTATATCATGAAATAGTTAACCAAAATTTTAAAAAAAGAACAGATTGAAATACATGTTTTCTCAAAAATAGCATGTCTTTACCTCATCCTATTTTATGTTCTATTTTTGTGTTTTACAGTATGCATTGTATTGAAGTAATAGTTGTATTTAACTTATACATAGATGCGTTCATGCATGCATACATACATACTTACGAGTGCAACATCCAGATTTCATACTGAGAGGGATGTGTCACTAAAAGTTAGAAGATCATTGTTCCAGAAAGCCTTTTCTGACCCTCCTCTATACACTTATAACAGTAACAGGGCCCTAGCCAAACCTCTCACCATTTTACTTGTTACTTGCTCTCCCTTTGAATTCTTGGAAAGAGAACCATTTAATGAGATTGTATTAAGTGTCTGACACAGTGTGCCCAGGATCCGTAATAATGCATGGGACAGTCATGGTCCTTGCTTTCCAGGAGCTTTGCAAATAGTAAGGACAACAAATGCTAAACACAGACATTGCATGAACATTTATTTAATTATAGGTATAAATAAGTGTTTAAAGGTAATCCATAGGGGATAGTGAGATTAGTCATATGTGAAGACCTTGAGGCCATAAGAACTCAAAAAGATAGTGTGGCTGAAGGAAAATGAGATTCTAGGAAAGTGATGGTCAAGACTTTCCAAAAAATTCCCAGGTACTTAGCAGTGTGCCGTGTAAAGTGTTGAGTCCCATGTAGGCTCAATAATTCTTTGTAAATAAACAGATAAAACAATCTTAAGAGGGATCTCAAACTGATAGCTCAAAGTTTTCTTTGACCTACCCAATGTTTTTGAGTTTTAAAATTTAAATTCAAAAAATTATTCTCCAGTTTGCCATAAGTAACTCTTAATATATATTGTTTAAACCTGTATCCTTACCCATTTGTGTGGTCTGCCTAAATGCTAAATATGTTTGCCTTTGCTACCCTGTGTAGAGTATAAATATATGCTATTTTTACTAATATAAGATTATTTGAATTCTAGTGATTAATGTACAAATAAGTCTTAAAGACTATATGAATATTTTATAGTCCTTAGTGTAATATTGAAAACCTATTTCTGTTTCATCATTATTGGTAAAGTTCACTATCTATGTTGCTAGAATAATAATGTGAAAATTTCAAGCAAGTAAATTTATAATTTATCAAGTACCCATTTATCAGTTACAGCCCATATGATGGAAATGGGCTGTTTTTTGTTGTTGTTGTTTTAATTCCTGTTTTTTCCTTGCTTTTATTTCCTACCACAAAGATAATAGCTTAGATAAAAGTTTATATTAGTTTTCTAAAAGTTTACCAAAATCTAGATCCACTACTAATAGTCTTTCTTTAGAATTTTCTCACTTCTATAATATACTCTGACATTGCATCAGAAAGGAGAGTGCATCTTTAAGTGTGTCATTATCTGTGGGACGAAAGGATAGAAATAAGTAGAGTGGATGATTTGCAAAGACAGGATGGTGCTGTTTATATTTAGGGTATCCACATTCTAAGTTTGTTCTTACGAACATTTGGGCTAACGCAAAAGGCCTAAGTGGCTGCTGTTACACTAACAAACTGTGCATTGGGGTCTTGGGGAAAGGAAGACAGTAATTAAAAGAAATCTGGATGAGGCAGCTAATCAAAAAAAGAAATGGAAGTTCTTCTTTTCTCCCAAGTTAGTAGCAAGTAGCTGGATGTGCTTTATTACCCTTTATCTGACCTGGCAAGAGCAAAGCCTAAGTTTTATTTTCTTAAAGTCTCAGAGGAGCCTTTTCTGGAAGCTACATGATTATTTCAAAGTTGGAAAAAATAATAGTTAGGTTCCTGTGGAAATTTATGAAAAGAAAACATTTTTCTTGACTTCTTTCTCAAAACCGATGATTGATAGAGGGAACAGGGTTTGGGAACATATTTTGAAAGCACAGTGGCAAGAGATGAGGCTAAGAAGGTAAGTGGGGGCCAGAGCCTTCAGCCCTTATATGGAATTTGGATTTCATTCTAAGTGCAGCAAGCAGCCATCAAAGTTACCAACTGGTAAGTGGTGAACAGTTCTGCAGGCTGTAATGAAGTTTGAAAATCTGCCACAGATTTTTCTCACTGCAGACCTAAAATACGATCCTTTCTCTCCTTTCGCTGCCTAATGAAATTGCACTTATCCTCAAGATGGAGTTCAAACTTCCCTTCTCCAATAAAGGAAATAGTTTCCAGACATGTGGAAATGAGAATGTGAAGCTGAAAAAATAAGTTGGTACTAGAAATTGATGTTTTAGAATTTTCTGTACAGTGGAGGATTGCAGCCCTCAAGTAGGTCAGTTGCTTAGAGAAGATAAGGAAGAGAAGAATGCAAAGGAACAGTACAGGCAGAAAAGAGTCTATGATAGTAAATTCATAAGCATGAACAGATAGATTGGGGCACAGCAGGGATAGGTTGGGTAGCATAAACTGGTGGCAGAAAATGTAATTGCAGTAATTTTTTATTGTGGTAAAATACACATAAAATTGATCATTTTAGCCATTTTTAAGTGTACAATTCAGTGATGTTAGTATTCACTTATTCTACCAGCATCACCACCATCCATCTCTGGAACTCTTCGATCTTCCCCTACTGAAATTCTATACCCATTACATAGTTGGCATAATATACTGCTCACAATAGATGGCAACCTCAGCTCTATAACCCTACAGGTAGACATTGTCATGATAGGTATAAATGAAAGAAGACACTAAATTGCTAGAGAAAGCATTTGTAAAGAGTGACTCTTATTATGAGGTGGAAGACCTGTGATAGGGATTGAGTGGAAAAGAGAAATGAACATCTATTGTTTGCCCAGCATGGTAGTAAGTGCTTTGTATATGTTCTTTAATGAAGATATTATGAGAGCTAAGAATATTTTCACTTAAGAATTTTGAGGAGGGAAGGTGGAAATCTAGGTGGTGTCAAGATTAGAGTTATAGAATTTAAAATCTTAAAATTAACTACTTGACGAAGTGAATATGATTTACTTACAGGAAATACATAGCTCTTCCAGTGCAGGGTGGTTACTTGACATTGATCAAGTAGAATCCAAAGAAATTCTGTAAAAATGATAAAGGTCGATAAACACCATCTTTATCCATTCACTTTGTTTCTGCTTTAACTTTATATACTATCAGTTACCTGGGATTAGTAAAAAAAGAAAGAAAGAAAGAAAGAAAAAACATGCCAGACTTAGAGAAAAGAGTAGACCGCGATAGGGGGAAATGCCAAAGGAAAAGATATATCACCAATTTAAAGTGTGCTTACTACTGAGCTCTGTATTTGAACACATAGAATGAATGGTATGATGCAGGAAATCCATACAGACAAGATCAGACAGGCTATAAATTGGGGCATGGGAATCAATTCCATAATTTAGATTAAGAAGGAGTGATTTTATTTCTAGGATTATCTATATTTTATTAGAAGAGAATTGTTAAAATCAGATAATATTTCAGATATAACGTTTCTGCTAAGTCATATACCTGAAATATACAAATTATCCCTAGTCACATGTCATTAGAAAGATGCGAAGCTTTCTATTCATTGTCTTTCAAAGTGGAAGAGTAATGGAATAGAACTAGAACCCACAATGGGCAGCAGTTTAAGATTGTGTCATCCATCCAGAAACCCCAGTTTAAGAAATACTGTCTACTTGAACAGTACTACATGGTTGGGACTTCAAACGTCTAACTAAAGAATTAATATAAAACATTTATATTAAAATATTAAAAACATTTTTATTAAGGAATAGAGATCCAGGGATAATAGGCTTACTTTGAAGATCTGTATAAAAATAGTTTGGTACAGAAATATTCAAGTAACAGGATTTACCTGGCATTTTAAAGAATTTCCAGGCCTCACTTCATCGAGGCTTGCAAACATGTAAAACAGAAATTATTGGTTATTTTTTTTTAATTAAAAATTTTTTAAAGCCAATGAAGGAATCATCAAAATACCAAATTGTTCTTGGATTTTATTAGATTGTCATTAGAAGATTAAAGAGTACAAAATGAGTTAAGATTCAGTTTAGTTTTACTCTAAGAAAATGAAGACTGCCTTTCAGTTAAACAATATTGGAGAAACAGTCTGAGAACTTTACTCCTTAGTTGCTAACTGAAAGTCAACAATACTTCAATTATTTTTTTCCTATTCTTTGTTCTCTCTGAAAAAAGTGAAATAATAACATTCATTTGGTATAAGTGTTCTGTTATTTTATTGCCAAAATATGTGTATTAGTAAATAATTAGTAAAGCCAACTTCGTCATGGGTACATGAAAGTTTTCAATTATATGACAGATGATGTGCCAGCTTGTTTTAAATAAAAATGACAGGGCAGACTACTTAGTAACTCCCATACCTTTTTTTAAAACATTGTTGATTAATAAATTTTAATTCAGGAAGCACAGGTTGTGTGGTAAAATTTTTGTTTTAGGTTATTTCGATTAGAAATGTTAAGCTATTAAAGATAATACAGGTAAGCTTTAATAAAAAGTAAACTAAATTCAATATAATGAAAAAAATACCGTGTGAATGTTTAGAAGAACTTTCTAAATTCCTTATTCAACAGTATTTGTAAAGAAATAAACTGCTCTACTAGGAGAAGAAGCATAAAAGCAAGAACACAGCCCATTAAGTCTTCAGTGCACAGGGTGTTTTGAGAATAGCTGAGAGTCGGTTAGGATAGATTTTTGATATTTTTCAGGACTGATATCTATGACAAGTAATCTTTTACTAAATTAACTAAATTACCTAAACATTTATTTGAAAGATCCTTTTAATTATACTATCATAAACTTCACTGTTCACAAATGGACTTTGAGGAGCTAATTAGGTCACTCGAATTTTTCGAGATTTTTTTATTTTCTATTTTTCAATTACAGTTGACATTCAATCTCGATGTGATTTCTTAATATCTTCAGCTATAAGAGTTCTGTTCAGCTAGTCTTCAGACGGTTCTCCAGGGTGGTTGTTCTATAATTTAGTTGTAATTTTGATGTGGTCGTGGGAGGAGGTGAGCACAGTGTTTACCTGCTCCTCTGTGTTAAACAAGTCTGTCAAGATTTTTTTTAAATCACGGGAAACAAATACAGTGACCCAGTGATTATCTCTACTGTTGATGAGAATGGCAATAGATGTACCAAAAATCATTTAGTTTTGAGTTTACGTTATCCAAAACAAACCATTCATTTCATAGCCTTTTGCTTGTTAACCCATTTCCCGTTTAGAGAAAAGAAAAGCGCGGCTTGCTGCCAGCATTCATTTAATTTTACATAAACATGCTTATTGAGGCTGAAGCAAATCTGACTGGTTTTCAATGTGAAAATAAAATATGAAAACTTTTCTTGGAGTTATTTCTAAACAGAACTCGTCTCTAATCCTAATGTAACAGAAATGTATACATAAACCGAATTCATCAAATGAATCTTTGGCTAACAACTGAGAATGATATTAATATTACGTGTAGGAATGCTACATTTTCTAGGATTGACATTTTCAGCGATTGAGAGTTACTGTATTTTATAAATGGAAAATACCACTACTTAAAACAGAATGCTGTAAATAGAATGATGTCATTTGTTTCCAAAGACTATCAATATATTAGAGCGATGTGAAAATAATAATAAAAGCAGGATGTTTCGTGGCAAACTTTGCGGGTAAGGTTAGGACTGTAATCCATGAGTTATCTCAGGGTAAACACTGCAGCCATAAGCACTGCCTGTGAGTATTCTCTGGGCAAATGGGAAATGGGTTAAAGAATAAATTGCTTTTATTGCACTTTAAATTGCTGCTCGATTTTTTTAAATTTAAGGCATAATTTATGTGCAGTAAAATTTATCCTCTTTAGGGAACAATTCTGAATTTTGACAAATGCATACAGTCATGTAACCACCACCACAATGAGTATGTAGAACAATCTGATCACCTTCAAAAATTCTGTCATGGCCTTTTGTAATCAGTCAGTCAGTCCCTCCTCATACTCCCCACAGCCTTAGATCTATTTTATTGCCTTTTTCACAATGTCATGTGGAATAATATCTATGTAGCCTTTTAAATTGCCTTCTTTCTAATGCACATGTGTCAGCTCACTCCTTGTTATTGCTTAAGTGTTATGCCTTTGCATGGATTTACCATAGTTTGCTTATCCAGTTGCTAATTGAAGGACAATTGGGTGTTTTCAGCTTTTGGTGATTGTGAATAAAGCATCTGTAAACATTCATGTACAGGCTTTCGTGTTAATGATACATTTCGCTTGGGTAAAGTATCTAGGAATGTGATTGCTGGGTCATGAAAGTATGTTTAACTTTATAAGAAGCTGCTATGGCTACTATTGGGAAACTTGGAATTTAGTTACGAGTTTGTGGTGGATGCTGAATATAATTGCAGATTATCCATTTATGGACAATGAGAGTCAATGATAGTAGTTATGTTTTATTTTAATTATCACTTTCTAGCTGCAAATCGTGTTTTGGTTTTCTAGTTCTCATCTATAAAGATTCAAAAGTGTATTCCATTATTTCTTAATTTATTGTATAAAAGTGAATTAAATTTCTTAAAGGTTATTATTTCACAAGTGTTATGGGCCAAGATTTTTAACCTTTTACATTTAGATTTTTATTCTGCAAAATGACACTAAATTACTATTTCTTACCTTACCTGTATTATTCCTTTTACAGAAGGTTCTCTTCTGTAAGATACTGATAAATTATTATGAGCTTACAGTGAGTATTTAATGAAATGCTGCATGGAAAGTGCTTAATGTAGCACCTGGCACAAAGTAAATGTTAGCTATAAAAAAAGAAAAGGTATTTGTTTGAAAACCAAACCCGAGGTTATAAACATTGCTATCAAAGCTCAGGAAGCACAGAAGTTGGGGCATTTTTATGACAGGAAAACATTCTGTTTTTTACATTACTGAGCCTTGTAAAGGCTGAGTGGTCTTGGAATGAAATATAAACAGTTTTCCTGCCACAGTGAAATTTAAACACACAGGTAGGGTTTGTGAGGGAAATAAAAAAGACAATTCAGTTTTTTCTTTGACCTCTTTTCTCTTTGTCTATTCTTTGAAGGTTAGTTGTAAAACCTATTCATGCCTAATATGCAAACATATTTATTAAGAATTATCAAGTTGATAACCCCACTTCCTTATTATGAGTCCTGTTCGCATGTATACATAAGCCAGCCTCATACCTCATCATGAGTGTTGTCCCCTGCCCTGACTCAAAGCGATTCCCAAGCAGGGGCAGTTGAGCCAGAGCTTCAGGTCGTCGACTCCAAACCAGCAAGTCTGTACCCCAGTGGTTCTCCTAGTGTGTTCCCTGAAGTGCAGTCCCAGAAAGCAATGTCAGCATTTCCTGGAAGATTGTAAGAAATGCAAATTCTGGGACTCCACCACAGACCGATTAAATTCAGTTCTGGAAATGGGACCAGGCAATATGTGTGAAAAGGCCACGCAGGGGACCTGGTGCTCACTACAGTCTGAGAACCACTGCATCTGGACACCGAGGAAGGGGTTGGAGAGGTTGTTACTTACCATGGGAGCGATGTCTATAGCCAAGTTACTTTATTGTGATTTTATAAATATTTTAATTGACATTTTTCTCATTTTTAAGGGCTCTGAGAAAATTTTTAAATATCAAAAATCAAATGATATAAACTTACAAAGGTATATAAAAATAAGTACTAAATATTTAACCAGTTAACGTTCTGAAATAACATGTAGAGCTTGGTTTTCTTAGGAAATTTATGGTAGTATTTATTTGCTCTGCACTATTGATTTATCAAGATCAATGAGCTGTACTAAAATGGAAAGACAGAAGTGGCAGAGTAGCATTTGAGATCATTTATAACAGCATTTTAACATCTTAAGCCTGTAAATCCTGACTCTGTAACCTCTGTGGTCCAGGGCATGGACTCAGTTAAAGTGGAAACAAACTGTTTTCTTGTTGGCCTTTTTAGAGCATTACTAATGGTTAAGGAATTAGTCAGTTTATAAACCATCCTATTCCCCAATGTGTTTCCAGTGCATTTGAAGCTTCCATGTGCCTCTGTTGTTGTTTACTTTACTGTAATAAATAGAAGTCTCTCCATCTTCCTATACTTGGTCTCATGAAAAACACTGCAGCAGCCCTTCCTCTGGGGAGGTGTGGCATATTATGCATGAGGTTGTCTTTGAGCAGTGAGGTTTAAGAATGCCCTAAAGTATAAAGTGCTGGGATCAGAACTCCTGGCTGAGCTGTATGATCTCCAATACCGGAGGCTTCAAAGCCAGGAGTGAGATTTTATCACATGAACTTTAAAAGACTAAAGCCAAATATTTTCTTATCAAACCAGAGTAGACTATTTATCAGTATATGTGAAATCATGTCCACTGATCAAGGTAAGTGGTTTCATTTTCTAGTGTATTTTATGTTTTCTTTTCTTTTTTTTTTTCAGTGTGTGGGGGTTAGTGTATAATACGGCACGCCGAGGAACATCAAATTGACAGAGTTTGGTTTTGGTTTGAAGTTAAGAATAAGATTCACATTATTTTCCACCTTTAACATTAAAAATATGTACTATATTCATGGGGTTTGACTGTTCCAGGAGGCTTCTTCTGGGCTTGCAAAATACAACTTTGTTTAATAGTTCTGTTTCTCTGACTCATTAGTAACATTTAGAAAAGTTTGAAAATTCAGTCACCAAAGAGGAATGCAGAGAAAGGAAGCAAAATTTTTCTTTCTTTTTTTCCCTTCTATTTCTGGCGTTGAACAAAGCTAAGAAATGTTTAGCACTAATGCTTTTCTAGTGCTACAGCATAGAACGCTGTTCTGTTCAAACAGAAAAGTCCCATCCATCCCAGTCTTCTTCTTTTAGCAAAATTCAGGGATGTGTGTGTGACTTGTTTTTCCATATAAGATAACATTGTAGAGACTGGCATGGATTTGTTATTTGAAATTGTTAGTGGTATTAAGCCACTATTTTTCTTTCATTATTCTACAGTGTATCAAAGACAAATGAAATGCTACTGTGTGGTAGAAATCTAATCATGTGACAGGAAATTTCTGCTAAAAATATTTTTAAAAAATGAAATGGGTTCATTACGTGTAACAATTTTCCCGTTGTTTCTACACAATATAAACCTTCCTGAAGAATGTCTACACTGCTAAAAAAAGACAAACCAAACAGGCAGGCTTCAGAGTTACCAAGATGCTCTTTCTTGTGGTGTCACTATTTCCTTCTTTTGGTCTTGGGGGGACTTGCACTCCGAGTAGAATCTCAAGGGTGGGGTTGGTCACAGCACCGCAGCGGGAAGCTGAAGTTCCCTCTGCAGCTGCATAGCCTCTGCTGGCGCTTTTCCCAGGCTCTAGCCCTTGCTAGAGATTGAGTGTCTCAGTCTATGCCTGCCCTGGCTTCCTCCATCGTCCAGGCAGAAGCCTTGATTCCTTTTTCAGGAGTTCCATCATTCTTGCATAAAGTTCAAGGTTTGTATGATCTCTCCATGGTTTACCATTGCATTCTATGAAAATTTTTACAGTGGCAAAAGGGAGGTATTTTCTTTCTCTTTCAGTGAAGTTCTCTTTCCCTGAAACAGCTTCTTTCCCTTCTTATTCTATCCTCAAATAGTTAGGTATGATTGGAGAGAATTGGTATTTCCTCTAGAAGGCAGCTCTCAACTGGAGAATTTTCTGCAATAAGAGACAACTCTGTTGTGGGTGACCACTACAATAATGTGGGCTTTAGAAGTTCCTTTTAAAGTTTGCAAACTAAAAATACATTAATGTAGCACTTCCTGTCCATAGTATTGGGTTATTTTATTGCCTAAGTTGCCTAAGAAAAACTCTTAAATATGCATAGTTAGTGTTCATGTTATTTGTAAAAGTTTTATCTTTTTTTTAATGACTTGGAGAAACTTTCCTTTTTAAAACCTGTGCTTGTAGGGAAACACATGAAAACTGAACAGTGAAAAATAATATACTGAATGACTCAATGGGAAGTATCGTTTAGTCTTCATAGAGATGATAACATGGTCTGTGGTATTCATTCAAACTCTATGTAACGTAAACTGCAATCCAAGATTAAGATTTAAATTTGACCAACTCTCCTTAAACATGAGAACAATGTTCATCCCAAAAGTAAAATGGCCTTTTCCTAGGTGCTAGGAGACCTATCCATCCCTGCCCCCCTGTCTGATCTACTCTCTAATAATCATCTCTACTCTCTGTGTTCTTTCTTCTTTATAAAATAGGGAGTGAACTTTCATTGGTCCGAAATATATTTTTAAAGGTCTTCATCCTGATTTAAATATGTTCTCTGACTGATCCCCTAACACAGTGCCTGTTAAGCCCTGCTTAGATCAGATGTGTGTGTGTGTGTTTTAATGATTGACGCAGGGTCTGTAGTTGGTTGGTCATATGTTGAAGCTGGCAAAGCAAAACACCTTTGAGAAGAAAAATAGTATTAGTCATGGAAGTTGGTCATTCTACATGGTGATTATTAAAACCTGACTTGGGGAAAACCATTCTTTCTCCCTTTTAGAAAATGAATACAAACAAGATTTGTTTTTAGTTTTAAACAAAAAATAAAAACCCTAAGTCATTGTGATCTCAGTCTTCTCCGTGTCATTACATAACAATAGTTATTTCTTATGCTCAGGCCAAACACTTTCGTCTTCATTGAATATTTTTTACACATCCAGTCTGTAAACAAATCCTGATTTAAGAGGTATCAAATTGACCATATCTTATGCCTCCACTGCTGCTACCCTGGTTCAAGCCACATTCAACTTTTCCTTAGATTATTTAGTAGCTTCCTATCTACCACTGACCCTATGAGGTCTGTTCTCTACCCAACAGCCCCAGTGCTCCTTTAAAAACAGAAAACAGGGAATCGTCACTCCCCTGCTCGCACCCCTTCAGTGGATTCCATCTCTCTCAAAGAAAAAGCCTCGGTCCTGTCAGTGTTATGCAAGGCCCTTTCTGTTAGCTCTCTGACCTCAGTGCCAGGTATGATCCCTGCACATTCTCGTCTGCGTTGTCTTCCTTATTTCTCTTTGAACACATCATCTGCGCTCCTGTTAGGATTTTGTAGTTTTATACTTTGCTTGAAATGCTAATCCTCCAAATATTTGTGTGCCTCACTCTGTTCATGTCTCTACTCAACTGTCACCTGTTCAGGGAAGCCTTCCTTGAACTCCTGATAAATAATAGCAGTCCCTCACCCAACAGCACTTTCTATCTCCTTTACTCAGCTTTATTTTCCTCATAGCACTTTATACCATCTAGCACGTTATGTAAATTTTTGTTGTTATTGTTGCACAGTTCAGTGCTGTATCTCTAGGGTCTAGAAAAGTAACTGATATATACTGAGTACCTGATTAATATTTGTTGTATGAATGGATACATTTCTAATATTCATAGACCTTTTCAGTTTGTAAATTTAAAGCTAAGTGAACAGGAATATAAGAGAAGGTAACAAATTATAAATATTTATAGGGTTCTCCATTTCTTCCCCTTAATTCTCTTTTAAAGAGTAAATATTCTGCTTATTAGTTTCTGGTCTCTCTTGCTGTGCAGAATCTGAGTAATGAGTTTCTTCTCATTGGCCCGAGAAGCTGAGTTGATCACAATTATAAAGTACTGTGACTAAGGAGGGTAGATAGTGAGACTGGAGTCTATGGATAGGCTCAAAAAACAGTTTTGGATTATGAATTTTGGGGCTCTGTTGGGAGAGAAGAAAATGGATGGGAGAAGTTGTGGCACACGAGACCAAGAAATTTGGGGAACAGTTTGTCTGCTTGGAGAAAATTGTAGGAAGGTGTAGGAAAATTATTTAAAAATTGTTTTGCTATGTATTAAGAGTGTACTCCCCACTTTTTTTCTCTTGTGTGTAAGGTATTTAACTCTGAAATTTTCCCGAAGTATAAATATGTTTCCTTTTAAGAGTTCTTGTAAAACTTGAATTGTGTAGAAAATAAGTGCATGGATTAAAATGTGAGAATTAGATATTTATACTTCATACAATTTTTTTCTAAGTTTATCTGGATAATTGGAAATTGACCTGCATTTAAAATTTTGTACCAGCAGTTAAATTTTGTGAACTATTATTTGCTATATGATAATATGCTTGATCTGAATAATAATGACACATTAGATCACACAACTTCTTAGAAATATGACATCTATTTCGAGTATATAGTAAAAAGGAATATACAATGTGGAAATGACTATTTTTGAGATTTTTGTACATATGAGCCCTCTCATGACTGTTGATTGAACTGGTAGAGTTACCAATTTACATGGAATATCAGTTCTTCTCTTTTAACATTGCCCAATAAATTTTTTCCTTGAATGACTTCCATCAGAGTTGCTACTTTAGAGTATAAATTAGCAAAATAGTGAACAAGAATATTGAGCAAAGAAGATATTTTGTATACCTTTTTAGTCCAAGATGGATTAACTTATTAGACATAGGACAGTGGTAATGAGACATGCTGAGAAACAGGAAATATAACTGTTTACTGGACTCGATTCTAAAACCTTTAATACTCCTGTTTTCAAGGATATTTAAGTCTGTTTCCACCATGAACATCTAAAAGCAGTAACTGTGCATGACAAATGTCACAGTAGAGGTACAAAATATGTGTTTAGAAATAGAAAAGGAAGGGCAACTGATTTTGAATCAAGGAAATGTCCTCAAAAAAGATGACATTGGAATGTGTTTAAAGAAAGACTATCAAGCTAAGGGAACCAACACAGGTAAAAACAGACAGAGACACAGAATAGGAGTATAATGTGTTCCAGGAGTCTACAGCCATGCCACCCTGAACAAGCCCAATCCCGTCTGATCTCGGAAGCTAAGCAGGGTTGGGCTGGGTTAGTACTTGGATGGGAGATCACCTAGGAAGGCCAGATGCTGTAGGCATAAAAAATAAAAAATAAGGGATTGTAAGCTGACAAGATCCTTGTAATCTGTGAGGTCAACCAAGGGTTGCCTCGCCTAAAAATATAAAATAAATAAAACAAAATAAAAATGTGTTCCAGGAATAGAGAAGATTAGAATGTGGCTAGAACATTAGGGGTGCATGGCTTGAGTAGGTAGATATGAAGGTAGGTTGATGTCTGATAGCAAAGGATCCTTTATGCAAATTAGGTTTTTTTTCTCCTGCAGGTTCTGCAGTTCCATTACAGGATTTTAAGAGGGGGAGTAATAAGATTGGCTTCATCATTGAACAAATAAAATAAACATTTTCTTTGTAGGAGCAATCATATTATACTTAACCAAACATGACTATATAGAGCAGTTTTAAAATTCAGAATTAGCAAAGTGGTTATTTTGATGAGTTGGCTTATTTTTCTTCCTAACTTCCTCTGTCAGACAGAAAGAAAAAAAAGATAAGCTAGATGCAGGATTTGTTTAAGTTTTGTATGACTGAAACAATCCCCTACACTGTTAGAAGCTGAACACACAATGCTATTGTGCTTCTGGTCTAGAATCTAGCCAGGGGAAAAATACGAGGCCTGCTGGTCTGATTTCACAGCAAGGAGTAAGGAAAGCAAATATCTAATATTCGAAGGCTGTTAAATATTAACATTTTAGGAAAATGGGATTTGTATTATTGTTTGTCTTAAAGGAGAGAGTATCAAATTAAAAAGGAATATTGGGACAAGAATAGAGGCCGTCAGCAAGCCCTTTTTAGAAAGCCACCTATGTTGTCAGATATGTTTTTTAAAATTGCTACCAGTCAAATAGAAGCATCTAGAAATCTACATCCACCTACCTGTGACCAGTACCTAAACAATGACACTATAGCAGTAAAAATTGCTCTTAGAAGGAAGTTAAATAACTTCCCCATGGTCACAAAGGAAGTAAATGATCATGTTGTAACTTTGCCCTTTCAACCTATAGTTTTTCTAATCCACCCTATTTTTTCCTAGTGAAAAAAATTCACTTCCCAGATAAGCATAGCCTTCCTTCTCACAGCAGGTTGGCCATGGACTACAGTGATAAAATTGGTGCGGTTAAAATAAACTAGCTTTCGAGATGAAGGACTGGCTGGCCCTAAGGAATTTTTCCTACTTGGTAGAGTTCATTTTCTCCATTATTGACATAGAACTAAGATTAGGTTTGAACAGTGAATGAACAGTGTCAATAAATGCAAAACGAAGTGTTGGAGGACAGTGGACTGAGAAGTGGACATCGACCAGTAATTTTAAATAGGCAATATGAAGTAGGCAGAAATAGAAATTAGTTTACAGAGTATTAGGCTGTAATGCTTTAGCTGCTGGGAATCAGGTTTAGATAAATCAAGTTCAGAAAAATAACAGAGAATTGGTTACAGAACTAATGAAAATCAGGGTCAGAAAGGATTTGCTTATGAAAAGCACGTATATTCCTTTTTGTGAAGAGAAACAGTAGCCTGTTCTGGGTTGCTTGCAATTAAGACAGTTAAAAACAATTCTGTTTGGTTTTAGCAATATCCTTTTCCAACCTTATGAAACATTGGCCAGTTTGATTTTCTCCATTCTGGGTCTGTGGATAAATTTATTGTGAATAAATGGAAAATAGTTTGGCAGTGGGTAGGAGGAAGAGAAAAAGCCAAGACTCTGTTAATTTATAAACCAGACATCTTGAGTGAATGAGTTGGCTATAGCTCTTAGGAAAAAAAAAAACAACAGCTATCTTTTGCCTTTCAAGTTCTTTTCTTACATCTGTTTTTATTTCAGAGTTTATAGAGTCAATAACATTTTTAGATTTTATTGTTTCAGAAGTCTCTTCTTTCATTGCAGAGCTTTTCATACTTATACTCCATCAGTCAGAAACAATCTCCCTATTTTGAATGATCAAGGTTCCTAATTGGTAGCTCTTCATATAAACCAGAGGATGTCTAGGTTATTTTTAGAAGAGGATTCTAAAATCAGAGAATCATACTTTACCTACCACATGGTGAGGAGGGCCTCACGCTTGACATAAAAGTATTGTCTGTGACTTAAACAGGAGTCAGTTGATGCTGTGAACCTAAATCATGTCTATTAAAATTTTATTAAGTCATCATGGTATCCCCATTTTAGGATATAATTTTGGTGGAACTTTAACAGTTTAAAAATCACAGAATTCATTTCATACACCTTCCACTGCAAATACCAATCTGTTCCAAGCCTGTTAACATGACACCAAGAATGGTGGTTCTCAACCTTGACTGCACGTTGGAATCGCCTAGGAAGCTTTAAAACACAGTGATACCTGGGCCCCATCCCCTAGAGATTGTGATTTCATTGGTTTGGGATACAGCCCAGGTATTGTAGTTTTCTTTTTTAAAGCTCCACAGGTGATTCATGGTTGAAAACCACTGACCAAGAAGCATGACCTGTTGACTCTGGTTCACATGCAGTAGATAGCTGGGGAAGATAATTTTTGCTAAAAATATTAGAAAGAGAACTGAATGAATAGCACACTAGGCATGTGGGATTTAAATCAATAAGAAACTAAAGATCATGCCCTATAACAGTGTTAATTTAACAAATAGACTCTAGAGTCAGCTGTAAGCCCAGATGTGCTTGATCAGCTGTGCCATGATGTTGCCAATGAGTTCTCTGAAACCTAGAGATTTCTGCTTGCCCAAGGTCACATTGCTAACTGGGGACAGAACTAAGACTGGTTCTGGAAAATTATAGTACTAATATACTACTGTATAGTAATATAAGAATAGTGTTATCGCGCTTCTAGCACTAATCCATGGTTCGTTGCCTTGATTATTTAGGTCAAGTTCTGCACACTGTTTCTGTAAAGGGCCAGATTATAAATATTTTAGGTTTTGCGGGCCATATGGTTTCTGTTTCCACTACTCAGCTCTGACAATTTAGTGAAAAGCATCATGCACAATATGTAAAAAAATGAATGTAGCTGTATTCCAATACAATTTTATTGACCAAATCTGGCCTGTGAGCTGTGGATTGCAGACATTCAATTCAGGTATATTTTAATCTTCCCACAGAGGGACTCATGGGCTGTAGTTTGCAGTCCTCTGATTGAGGAGTATTTTAATCTTAGTCCTGAGAGCAAATTGAGGCTCTAACTGATCCTACACAGTGCCTGGCACTTACTGATCCTGTCAGTGATCCTTGTAAGGTGCTAAATAAATGCTTGTTGAATTAATGCATCCGTGCAACTCTTAACCTTTCTTCTCTTATCTCCAGCCCACCCTTATAACTAGTCTTTCAATAGGGGGAAAAGTCAGCATATATTTCAGCTATGGAGAAGAAATGCACCTTGGTTCTTAGACGTCTGTAGCAGGTTATATAATTGCTGGATTCGGTAGAGCTCTTGAAGCGAATAGAGATTTAATTTGCTTTGAGGACATTTGTTATTGTCCTAATTTCCTAGAGCAAATTCTAAGCCTTTATTTAAAAACTCAAAAGTATTTCTTAAACTTGTGTTTGTGACTAGGGTTTTGTTAATGATGTAAAGAGTATTTGTAGTCTCTCAAAACAATACTTCAATTGATTTGATTTTAAGATCACTATTGTGCTTGTACGTAGTGAGTGGAGTCTTTGGCAAAACAGAGAAAATACTGGTGGGTCCTCACAGCTCTAGAGATACTGGAAATGCAACTCCAGATCACAAGCCCATTTCCAGTGCAAAACACAGCGGGCCTGACAACAGTTGTAGTGGAAAAAGCATTGACCTTGAAATCAAAAGCCATGGTGTGACTCTTGGCTTTACCCCATTATCAACCTTACTTTCCTCAACTATAATATGTGGATAGCTGTCCTACATACCTTTTATGGATGCTGAAGGTGAAATGTGGTATGATCTATGTGAAAGTGCCTCATGAGGACTTTTCTGACCTCTTCTTGAAGAGGTCTGGGTTAAGCTGAGCAGGACCGACAGCCGTGTGCAGAGCTAACTAGGACCAGACTAGCATGGAGTGAACCTATGGGAACATGCCCATTGGTTTCTGGAGAGAATGTGTAAGAGTCTATAATGGAGAGGCCCTATTGGCCTCAGTAGAGCAAGGAGATCAGAAATCTGAAGAACGAAGAACAAGCAAGCAGATTCATAGCTGAGAAGAGGCAAGGAAGTCTGGAAGTCTGGATCTCTGCCTTGATCTGTTTAGTTACCCCAAATCCAGATTCACATCTTTATCCCATATTTCTTAAATTGGATTTGTGTGTGTGTGTGTCATCTTGGGTATTTTGAAGCTTTTGGTTGCTTAGTATTGGCTGAAATAGAGGCATAGGGTCAGGGCAAATAGCTGTAATATTCGAATCACTTGGTTACCTGCTGAGTAAAAGCCAAAGGATTATGAGTTAGAGTCCCTGTCCAGAGATACTTACGAACTATACGTAGATGTGACATCAAATATCAGCCTCATCCCTTAACACCACTTCGGTTTACTCTTCTTTATAATGGACATAAAAATGTTTGCCTTACTTTATCTTATAGGATTTTTGAGAGGAGCAAATAGTTACATGCTTGGCACAGAATAAACAAATGTCATTAGATTGTATTACTACCATCATTACTAATAGTAATAAGAACATTAGTAGTGTTTGCAAGCAAATTTGTTGTTAATAGTGTAAGTTTTGCAGCATTGTGGAATCCCAAGTTATGATTATTAATATTTTGGGGACATTCAGGATAAATATTTTTGGGTATATGTAACTCAAGGACATGTCTCTTAGGGTCTGTGTATCCCTGTTTGAAGCTTGCACTGCACTGTGTTTATACAAACTTCTCTTGGTGTCTACAGAACAAATCTGTTGAGAAAAGGCAATTTTGAAAACTAGTTGTTTTTCCCTGTTCTGCTATCCTGTTGGTATATGGGTTATAAGTCTTCAGAAGGAAGTCAAGCTTCTTATCAAATAAAGTGTTTTTTGTTGTTGTTGTTGTTGTTTTTGCCTGATTTTGGGGTTTAAACCCACAGAGGTCACAGAGCAAAGGAACAGTTATGTCTGTTTGAGACTCTGCAGAATGAAAGGCCAGTGATGTGCTTTTACATTCAGAGTGTTTAATTTCTTAAAACAATATTTCAATTCATTTGGATTTAAGATCGCTATAATACTTGTAGTGGTCAGTGGAGCCCTTGGCAAAAGGGAGCAAATACATACATTCTTAAAATACTTGTCTCAATGAAATAAAACTGCCTGCATTATTCACACATGACTCTTCTCTGCATTGTTAATTATTTATAATACCTCACATTTCATTTTATAATCACTTTAAGAAGTCCCCTTGGAGATTTTTCTGTGTTACAGAGTTGTATGCCTCCAAGTCTGCTAGGCTGTGGATTTGCAGCTGAGAGGAGGAGGGAGGTAGAGAGGACAGAGAGACAGTGGACTGGCAGAATTATAGAATGCGATTTCACCTGACTTTTTTAAGCCAAAGGCTATTTCAGTTTTAGGCTTCACAAGCGGAACCCAAGCGTTCTGGGCCTGCCCCTGGTGCAGCTTTTGTGGCCAGCGCATTGTGGGATTGTGAAGCCTCAAAGCTGGGTGCAGCAGGGTCACGTCCAAAATCCAAGGGCAGGTCAGAGTTTTGGTTCATATTTGAGATCCAGGGTCATGAGGGCAGCCAAGGTGATTATCGGAAAGTCAGGAGCAAGAAGCCAGTAATGGAAATGGCGAAGTGTGGGAAATAGCCAAAGCAATAGCTGACAGGACGTGGGAAGGAGTCCCGAGGGGCGCCTTTTCCCAAAATGTGTTCCAAGACACACTAGCTCCACGAGATATTGACTTGTACTTAATCCATGATGGAAAGGTTTCCTGGCCACACACTGAGTTCAAAGTTAAAAAGGTTTTTCTACTACAGGGCTTTTCACAGCCTCTAATATGCTCACTGGCATCTTGAGTGTAGAAGATGAAACTGTAAATTTGGCAGGTTACATCTTTCATATAGAATCATGATCCTTTGTGGCGGGGGAGGTGGATGGGGAAGATGAGGGATCCTATTGCTAGTAGTTCTCTGTTTCACAGAACACACTTTGGCAGAAGTTTCCCTAGGGCATGTGGCGTGAGCTGTGAAGATTGTTGAATTAATGCATCCGTGCAACTCTTCAATAGGGGGAAAAGTCAGCATATATTTCAGTGTGTGACTTTTCACCTGGGCTCTTTAACGGGCTGCTCTGAACTCTGCGTAGTCCTGAAGGAACCAGCCAACACCCAAAAACTGTTCTTCAGGATCTTAGTAGGTGCTTTTTTCTCTCTCCAGCGTAATCATTTAACTGATATTTGTTACTACTATAAGTAAAATTAAGGATATCAGTTCTTACAGAAAGAAGGAGAAGTAATTTAATCCACAATTACTAAGACAGCCTGCCCGCACCCCCCCACCCCCAAAAGTCAGAACCTCTGTACAGTTGGCTCTGCATCAGGCAAATAGGCTTTTCCATCCTCCATTAAAAGGCAATGGACTGATATTGTAAAGAAAATACCAAAGGGAATATATCTGAAAACTTGAATAATGTGATTGAAAAATGGAGCTGATAGAGTGTTTAGGGATGGCTGAACCTAATGAATAGCAGGGCAAATTGTTCATTCTAGACAGTCTCACAGGCTCCTGAAACTTACCATATACAAAGCTGTTCTTGCATTCTTAAAGTGAAAGGTACTGTTTCCATGTCATGTTAGTCAGATGCCTAAGTAAGCATCATTCTTTATTACTTTCTATCCCTCCCTCAGCCAGTCCTCTACCAACTTTCACCTCAGTATGTTCCATAGCCATTTCTCCTTGTTACCTTTAGCCATTACCACAGTGCAGGTTCTTCCCCTGTGCGTGAACTGGTACAGTTGCTTCTAACCACAGTTAGCAAGGAGTGGTGGTGGGAGGGGAAGGTGGGTGTTCCACATACCTATGGAACTGTACATCTCATTCCCCCTTTAAACCATGAATTACATGAGGGTGAGGATTATGTCTTATTTGTCCTCCTGTCCTCAATAATTAGAGTACCTGGCACTTTTAATTAAAGAGTTATCACTCAATACGTTTAAGTAGGAACAACAACAACAACAACAACAAACAGTGGAATCAAGTAGACGTTTGATAGGTTTTATTACTCTCTTTGCAGTTGATTATTAGCTATCCTCAGTCCTTACAGGACAGCATGTACTTTGGAGAAGTATAAAGATGAGAGCTCTTAAAATTAAATACTGAGTTTCTTTAAGAGGTCATAAACACTTAAATGTGCTTTTCTGGAAATGACTCATTGTCAAAACCAGTAATTGTGATTAATATCAAATGAAGAAATGTCAAATGGAGGAAAAATGAAAAAAGCTTCTTGATTCCAAGACACATATTTACAGTCATGGTATAAAGAGTGAACAATATGATTAAATCATTTTGGGATTAAACTTCAGTGAATTCTCCCAATGTCAGACGTCATTTTTTTATTACTAACATTGTTGTCACCTTTAGTGAATATGAGATTCATGGTTGATGGACCAGGCCATATACTTATAAATAATGGAAAGTCAATCAGTCACCCAGCTAGTAAATGGAAAAGCCAGGATTTGAACCTAGGCAAATAAAATGATAGTTATATAACTGAGGTGCACTGAAGAATGTTTAAATTGCTGTAAGGGTATATTTAGTACTTAGTAATATACAATAACTAGTACAGTTGGCATAGAAACAGCCAGATGACATGCTTCTGGAGATCAAGGAAAGCTGTGTAGGTGTGCATGTGCATAGCATCTGAGCTGCCCTTTTGATACAGATGGTCATATCAGGGAAATCTAACATTAGTTATCAGGTCCATGTGCACAGTAACATACCTAGAGATCTTTGTGGTATATTTATTGATATCAAAGCTTAAAACTCATGAATTTTAGGTTCTGGCAAAAGTGTGATGGCTTCAAAACCCAGCAGTTATTTGATTGCATGAATAGGCAGCTTCTCAGAGACATTTCTCATCACTGGCACAACAGTAACACAGAGTGTTTCCATAAATTTAAGATCCAGTTTCTCCCACTTAGTTATGCTTATCAGTAGAAGGAACCAAGAAAATGGGTGTTGCTATAAATTAGAAACAATGTATCAGATAAAGCACAGCAGGCTATGAACCTCCAACTCAAAGATGTCAACTAGAGCCACCCTTTGCAAGTAAACACAGAGAAACACATGTAATTGTTTGTGGTTTTTCTCAACCCCCACCTTCCACTCTAGCCATGGCTACAGAGTAATTTTTGTGCTTTTAATAGCAAGAATTTTTTGTAATCTTGACTAACATTCTTAGTTGAATGTAGCCAAACGGGGAACCTCAGTTAGTGTGCATGGTTGGGGGTGGGAAAGCTACCTCCGGTTCCCTTCCCAACTTGGAGATTCTGGAGGCAGTTCAGTCTCCAACTAAAATAACACCAAACCAAGGCACAGCAGAACACATTGACTAAGCCGGTCCCAGTACCAATCCAGATGTCATCATGGAAAGTACACTTTTAACAACTTTCTATGCAGGGATTCATGGTACATAACAAACGGTCACCCTGATAGTGAAGAGCAGGGGTTCAGACCCCTAGAGCCCACGTTCAAATGGTAGTGATATATGTAGTCTCCAACATAACAGGCATTATGGCCATGGATCTCATCTGTGAGCACCTACTCAAAACTGGAAGTCTGACAAGCTTAGTGAAAGGTGTTTCAGTTTAACCAACGGAATTCAAACTTTTAAGGGACCACAGACATAAGCATTCTTTAGAAATTGTGTTGTTATCCTTTTCATCTCTTCTGGGTAGCAAAAAAAATTCATTCAGTAAATAATTGTGGAGCATGTTTCATATTTCAAGGAAAATAAATATTTTTAGTTTGTAAACAAATTATTTTTGTGCTTTTAGAGGCTGCACATTTCTTTTATCTCATTGCATACATACACATGTTGCATTTGCTTAAGAATGACATAATAGTAACAATTACCTTCTTATGCATTATATTGGTGCCATTCCACTGTGGAACCTTTAAAAATGTTAAATATCTGTAGTTTCCTACTTTCAAGGCTTATTTTGATTTCATATTGCTTTTGAACTTTAAAGATCTCCAGCAATTTGCTTTTCCTGACAGTTTAACATTCCGTAATTTTAGGTAGCATCAGAGGATGAATCTGAAACATTGGCAGCCTATAGTGCATTTTAGTTAGTGACTCTAGTACTTGTAAATAAAATTACAGATTATAATAAATGTTAACATTTCAGTTGCTGGGATTTTTGGCTGCTGCTGTTTTTGTCAAGACAAACATCTGGATCCCGTAATTCCAGATGTCTAGAAATCTGCTGGGTTGTAAGGAAGATTACTTGAGTACAAGTTTTTTTCTAGATATTTAGAATTTGTGTATAAATAACCTTGAATGTTTCAAAATTTTGATAAGAATGGAAATGTTTAGAATTTTATATAGAATGGGCTCTAAAATAGCTACATATTTTGTTATTGTTGGAATTTAGAAAACATCTCTCATGAAATAGCAACCAAGAATGAAGACAAATGAAGAGGAACTTGCCTCAGGTACCTAGAATTCATTTGTTCAACAAATATTTGTTGAGCATCTGCCTACACATGACAGTGATGCCACTGGGGTACATCAGAAAACAAAGATCATTGCCTTCTCAGAGCCTACATTCTAACCAGGGGAGACAGACAATAAACAACAAACAAAATAATGTAGCCTGTTAGACAGCGATAAGTGCTTTAGGGAAAAAAAAATCTGTAAAATATGATGAGTAGCACTTATATTAGATAGAGTTGGCAGGGTAGCTCATATTGACAATAGCTAGACCTAAGGCCCTATGGTATGTGTGGCCCATTTGAGGAACAGCAAAGAGACTAGAGTGATTGAGTGGAGTGAGCAATGGGGCAATACTGACACTGAGGTCATCGGTAGGAGGACTAAGACCAGGTCACGCAGAGCCTGCAGCTGCTGTAAAAGAGCTGAGTTTTCACTCTTAGTGAAATGTAAAGCCATTGGAAAATTTTAAACACAGGGGTGACATGATCTGACTTGGGTTATAAAATGGATCTCTCTGGTCCTGGTTGAAAATATGGACTGTACCGGGAGCAAGGGTAGGAACAGGGAGACCAGGTGGAGAGTCTTGCTGAGATCCAGTTAAAGATTGTGGTCATTTATGCCAAAATAATAGCAGTGGAGGTGGTGTGGTAGATGGTAGAGTGAACAGAATTTCTCGATGAATAGGATGTGGAGTATGAGGATGCTTGTCACCCTAAGCATAGATGAAATTGCCATTAACTGAGATGGAGAAGACTGTGAAGGCAGTTGGTTTTGGGTGAGAGTTGGGAGATGAGGAACTTAGATTTGGATATGCTGAGTGTGTGATAGCTCTTAGACATCCTAGTAGAGATGCTTGTTTAATTTTAAAAATTTAAATATGTTAAAAATGCATAGCAAAGTTGACCAGCTTAACCATTTTCAGTGTGTAGTTCATTGGCATTAAGTACATTCACATTGTTGTGCTGTCATGACAACTGTCCATCCACAGAACTCTTTTCATCTTGCAAAGCTGAAACTCTGTACCCATTAAACAATAACTTCCCATTCTCACATCCCCCCAGTCTCTGGCAACTACCATCCTACTTTTGTCTCTGATTTTGACTACTCTATGTACCTCATATATGTAGAATTTTACAGTATTTTTATTTTTTTTAACTGGCTTGTTTCACTTAGCCTCATAGACTTGAGGTCAACCATGTTGTAGCATTCATCAGAATTTCCTTCCTCTTTAAGGCTGAATAATATTTCATTGCACATATATGCCCAGTTTGAGGAGTATTCTACAAAATGCTTGACCTTTAAAAGTGCCAAGATCATGCAAGACGAACAAAGACTGAGTGACTCACAGATCGGAGTACACTGAGTGAGACAATAAAAACTAAATGCAGCATGATGTCTTGGATTGGATCTTGTAACAGAAAAAGGATGTTTATGAAAAAATTGGTGACATCTGAATGAAATCAGCGGTTTAGTATTGTATCAATATTAAATTCTTAGTTTTGATAAATATACCTTAGTTTTTAAGAGCCTAAATTCTGGAACCTGAGTATAGTAGCTCTTTTGTAACTTTAAAATTATTTCAGAATAAAGTTGTTTTATTTTTTTAAGGTATCACTTTACTTCTGGACAATGTACTACTGAAAAGATTATTTTAAAAGAAAACTACTTCTGTGTTCTTAAATCCAAGAGATCCCCTTGTCCCAACGGGTGGAATCCATTGAGATCTTCTGGGCTAGAGACTTGGTGCAGTTGGGCGAGAAGTTATGAATGGGTGAGGCAGTATGGACATAAAAAATGTGATCTGAGGTCTTGGATACCATGGCAAGAGATCAGGCTTGAAGAATCAGAGAACTGAGTGGGCCTTGCTTTGGAATGGATGCCCAAAGAGTAACTTCAACTTTAAAATGTGAAAGAGCTATTCAATGATGATTTGGTGAAACATAACAGCCCAACATTAAAGTTTTGCAAATAGGAAACAAAATCACCCTAAACCAGTCAGGTTTTATCTGCCACTCATAAGTGTCCTGCAAAAGAAGACAGATAAATAAAAGTTAAGCCGTAAGGGCAGTTGGAACAGGGGGCCTCCAGTTGGAACAGGGGGCCTTATGCAGTCAAAGGTGAGGCTGGATTATTTGAGAGTATTTTAGAATATCTGAGGAGCCCCTATGGTTAGCATATGTCTAGACATTCCAGTGAGTAACCCCAAGACAGAAGAATTCAAAATGATTAGGACCAGTGGCTGAAAAGATGACTATTTCTCAAAAAAAGACAGTATATAATTAAGACTCCTTCCCCAATGTGAACATAATGTAACTAGTTGTATCTGTGTCCAAGATAACTGTTTAATCACTCCTTCTGGTTTTTCTTGGTAAATTGGAATCTGAAAGCTTGTATAGTTAATATAAATTTTCTTGAACGGGTGGATCATCTGGATACAATTTTGATTTCAATTCCCTGTTTTGCAACTGGCACCCAAATAAGGATTGTCTGCAAATGTGAGTAGGCTGAGTCAGTCATAAACAAGCAAAAAGAAGTTTAACTTTTTATTGCTAGTATCTAAGCTGTTAGGAGATGAAGTATTTAATGAAATAGTGCATCTTTTAGGCAATCTTCCTTTATCTTGATGTGTTTGGCCTAGACCAGTGTTCAGCTAACTTTTCCTATAAAAGGCCAGATAGTAAATATTTTTAGCTTTGCAGCCATATATAGTCTCTGTTCAACATATTTGTCATCACTTTAAAAAAAACCTTTAAGAATGTGTTTTCTGTCTTTTACCCTATTTTCAGGCTTTGTGATATTGGCTAAAGTTTGGAGACTGATTTTAAACACCGATCTGAAATTAAGTTTCTGGCTATAGATTCATTGTTATGAGCAAAAGATTTGTAATTGTGACTTTAATGGATTTATAAGAAAATGGATTTATAGTTGACCTCTTACTGAAGGCTTTTCAGCACATTCATGTGAGATATTCGCTCATAAATGACACTTGTAAAACCCACCATTACTTGAAAGTTTGCTCTCCAGAAATTAAGTACCTAGTTTTCAATTTCATATTGTTATTCATTTAAGACATGCTTTGTTTCTAAATAGGCTAGTTATTAAAGTCGTTTCGTCTTTTAATAGCAACAGCGATCTGTTTTTTAAGGTTCAATTTAATAATTTGTTTCCTCATTTAACCTATTAGCTGCCGACTTTTTATAGTTTTGTTGCTTTAAATTGCCTCTAAAGCTGCTTTCTTGCTTTCACAGTGTCTCATTTTTTTGTAGTCACAGGAGAGTGCCTCTGATTTGTAGTGGGGCTGTGGTTTTTCACTGTTTCTGCCCCAAGGCTGTCCTTCACTAGACCCCAGCAGGTGCCCTATGGGATTACTAAACCGTTCCTAGGATCACTGTGGAGCAAACACCCTCATGCCCCTAAAAAGGCTTTAAGTGGTTTGATCATATGCAGTAGATTTTAGGGATGTATTTTGCCTAATTCACACAGTTTTTCCAAGAAAGAAGATAATATCACACATTTAAAAATTTGAACTTATTTTTCTTCTGTTTATAATTTTAATAATATCCTGTCAAATAATCTTCCATAAATCTTTGCCAAGATTTTGGCAAAATAATGCTTACTCCAGCTGGCAGCCCATTTTAGCAGAATGGTGTCATTTATTTCATTTGTTTTAGCACTGGGTCTCTAATAACTTCTTAGACAATATTTGAAACTGTTAATATCTTTTCAAATTTCTTTTATCAAGACAAATTTTAAGGAGAGCACAGAAAATAAAGCAGTAGTGTGGTGTTTAATCAATATTATTTAATATTCAATTGAACTAAAAGGGAATTGTTTTAGTCAATAGACTAGTTGATTAGGTTTTATTAGCTTTTCTTGTTTTAAATAATAAAGGCGTTTTATCTCTAATAGTTCTTTTTATAGATATTTGAATTCTGTGAAAACGAAACTCTTTGTTTTTTAAGCAAATCATAGTTTCTTAAATGGCATGCTTTTATTTAGTGGTAGAAATTTTATTTTCTCCTAAGCAAGGTCCAGACTGTTGTTAATATCACCATGTCAACTAGAAGAAACGGAAATTTAATATGCGTATAAAGAGAAAACATTGGCATGTGATTTCTTAAAAAGTCTCTGAAATTCAACATTTAACTTATGTCAGAAACAAAAAATAGACCTATTCTCCATCTATCTATCATGATGTATTGTAATGTTTTAAAGCATATTTGGGGCTTTTGAGTTGTAAATATGTGACAGTGTTATCCATATAATCTCACATTTTTTTTTTTTCTTTTAGAAAACATAGATATTCATTTATATATATTGGAATCTGAGTAAGCTAGTAAGTGAGAGTGGTGTGTTTATTTATTCCTTTCTAATTGAGCTATTCTCATAGAGTCTTTAGGTCAGCTGCCATGTTAGTGCTTTCCTGCTTTGTTCTTTTGAGTTGCTCACTGACTGAATGCTGGAAAGGAATGTTTTTAACAGATTAGTGCTGGGGCCCTCTGGTCCTCTCCTTACCCTGCTTGGTCTGCATCATAGCAGCTGCCTTCTGCCCTTTCTGTGGCCCTGCAAGGAAGGGGGAGAGAGAGAGAGAGAGAGAGAGAGAGAGAGAG